>NC_092324.1:0-303030 GCF_036785885.1 Coffea arabica | reverse complement strand
AAAAAGTAATTATGAAAAACATTGCAACAGACAAATAGGCTTCAATATTATGCCCCACTAACAATGCCAACCAGGTGTCTTTCGGTGCAAGTTTGATCTATCCCACACGGAGTTGACCATGGTTTGAGATCTGTTTTCATGCCAAGTTCCTACAATTATTTGTCCTTTTCTTTTAAATATCACATACATGCACACAATAGATGCATAGATTCTCTTACTGCCTGAGGCAACTTAATAAAGTGAAGTTAAAGCCCAAAAATTAACATGTAATTTGGTTTTTGTCACATGGAGTCCTTGCAGAATCTTTCATGCATATTCGCTATTGGAACAAAAAGGAAGTCCAACATTTGACTTATATGTTACCTAGAAAGTTCACACTGCTCATACTGCAGATATCTCTAGAAAGACAAAAAGTGTGGACCATGAGATGTAGATGAAAATACCTTCAAGATCAATGGGTAAGTCACCTACTGGTGTTTTGTAAACAGTGGCCCTTGAAAGAGCACATCTTGGAGTATAATAGTGGTGAGATGGACCAAGAAGAAACACGCGAGAACTGCAAAACGTAAAGGCCTGATTAAAAAGTTCACCTGATCGAACAGCATATTTACGTGGAAAGACGTACCGATGGATCTCCAGTTTACTGGAAATGAACAGACAGAGAATGTAGATAAGGGAGAAATAACGCACATTTTCTCAGGGTCAATGTTACCAAATGCAAAGGCTGCTGCGCGACCAGAATATGAATAACCTGCATGACTGGTGGATTTCATGCAGTTAAGATTAATAGTGTCACTGGTACAGGTGACATGGCTAGTGGAGGTTAGCTTTTAATGGGGTTCATGAATGACTTACGGTGCAATCACACCTCGTACATCAGAAGACTTCGTCAATCCAGCTGCTTTGAGCCACCCATCAAGCTCCCCAGCTAACTGTGTTGCTGACAGAGAAAACATAGCAAAGTGTTAAACTTGCCACTGGAATGCACAATAATAGCATGGCCATCTGTAAAAGGAAAAAAACACTTTACAGGTCACAAGGAAACTCAATAGGCTAAGCCTAGTTTACACAAATGCATCATCGCCATCAATCATCACAGACAAGATATGCATAGGCACTAAGAAAGATAAACAAAAGCACAGGATATCAGGCAGCATTGAGTGAAGCGATCAAAAATCAATCTCGGATAATATAGATGCAGAATGGCCAACTCCAGGCTTTTTTCCAAGAAACCAGCAAATCAATTGACCATCACACAATATCAACGAACAGGCAAGAGGTTGGAGAAAGAGTGATGACACGCAATCCTCAGCCAATATAGTAGCTCCCCATAATCCCAAACTGCTACCACACATCCCTTCATCCTCCAACTTGAGCGAGACCAACACGCACCAACAAACAGATACTCGGCACTAATTTCTATCCTTTAAAAATAAAAATAAATAAAAACACACTGTTTTATCCCAAAATTGTTGGGCAGGGCACAATCAGGAGCTTACCTGTTTAAGCACAGTAAAACCAGTTTCCTCAATTTCCCACAAGCAAATATACAAGTCGTAATCAGACAGAGCAGAGAAGTAGCACAACAACTAAAGAATTCAATGCAGCCCAGTTTATAGGAACTGCAAACAAGGCAAATTTGCCACCCCAAGTCCAGAGGTTTTGGGGAAAAATTAGCACGAACAGGTAGCAGCATATCAAGAAGAATTCATTGAAGAGGTAGCAAAATTAGTAAAGGCACTAACGAGCCCAAACATGATTCCTACTAATAAAACAACAAAAACAAATAAAAAACAAATCTTTATAACTATGAAGCTATAGTAATAAATAAAAATTGAAACTTGAGCGGAATGGGATATCAGATGCCGTCAGAAACTGGAGGGAAGACTTACGATTATCGGTGTACCAAGAACCAGCATGCGATGCTCTCCTGATTCTCTCCATTCCTACTCAATCTAGTAATCTTACTCTTCTAATCTATTTTATTTATTCCCAAATCAGTAACAAATTGGTTCCAATCAGTTCGCAGCTCTAATAACAGAAACGAAAAGGGGAAAACAAAAAAGCAAAAAGGCGAATGGGTAGAGATAGCTGAAGAGCAGCGTGTCGGGAACAGAAAATGCTGCGTGGCAGAGTCACTAGTCAGTGGATTATTCTCCCACGCCTCTCTTTCTCTTACTGCTGCTGGACTGGAGACTGGAATATTATTTATTTATTATTATTCTCTAGAGGGTTCTGGTTAGCTAATCTCCGGTGCATCCTTTCTTGCTGCACTTCCCGTTCCTCGCCATAGGATCTGGGAGCGTGACTGGGACCGCATCAATCATATTTTTGTGTTTTCTATCCGAAAATATTCCTCCGTTTTAAATAAAAAAAAAAAAAAACTTGTTCCCTTCTTTTGTCTGGATGAGGGGCGGGAGCGGTCATCAGAAGAACCGTTTCTGAGCTATTCACGGCTAAGATTTGATTCAAAAAAAATGTACGATCCAGATCACTTCTTGTACCTCTTTTTTAACAATATGTGTGGGGCCATAAAAATTTGTTTTAAAGTTACACGTTGTGCAAACAAAATTATGTTATGTGCAAATAAAATTACACGGTGTGCAAAATGCACAAAATCGCTAGGAACGGCAACCGTTCCTGCCCGTGGTCCCTCAAGAGAGAATATATATATCATGTCTGGATCCCTTTGGACCTAAGCAAACTCACAATTTTACGATTACATTATAGTATGAAAATAGAAACATTACATTACATAAGTAATGCACATATCAAACTCTGTCAATATTTTGTTTACCAATTATGCACAAGTGATTAAAAGGGAGGCGATTAATCTTGTATATACAGTGTATACGCTAGTAACAGTGGATGCATACCACCTAATCTCAAATTGAATTTTAGTTTACATCTTTATGTACTACTCCGCATATATACTATTTATGCATACAAGACTATACCGAAGCTAAATGGTCAAATATGTTGAAACTTGAGATACATTTTTATATTAATTTAATTACCCTGAGTGAACTCAATAATATTATTGAGTTTAGAAAATGTGTATTATTTTTCAATTTAGAAAAAAAAAAAAACTCCTCCTTTTGATTTCTTCTATCCTTTTTTTTTAGGGGTGAGATTGGAGGTGACGCTTCCCATGAGGGGCAAAGAAGTGAATTTTGGACAGAGACTTCTTGCAATCCTACCTGAAGCCAATATATATATATATATATATATATATATATATATATTTTATAATGTAGACACTAATATAATAGATATAGACACTAACGTGACAAATATATATATATATATATAGATCACGAGGCTACAATTTGGACACTAATATAATAGAATAGATACAGACCCTAAAGTGGATAAGATGAAAAAACATATAGTAGTAATAAATTTTCTCTCATTGGAATCTGTGCCCAAAAATTTTGTTGTCACCGAACCTCAGGGGAGAATGTTACAAAAATCAGAGTAGTGCTGAGATAAACTAGTGTCTGTTTTACTGTACCTTGCTGTCTGATCCAAATAAATGACAAAAATCAGTGCCCAGAAATTTGTTGTCACCGAGGGACTACAGGAAAAACTATATATAAAAAAAAACAATAATTATAATAATAATATTCGTATTCCAACCATTTCCGCTGAGGAGAAGCAACACAATAATAAATATTCTCGTCTCTTTTAGCAAAAAAGCTAGAATGAGCTGTGGTATGTATCAAAATAAAACAAACAAGATCACACTACTGCAGGCTATCCCCGCAAGACTTTTACAACATGATGAATATAAGCAAGTATACACTCGAGACATATTTGTCTACAACTGACCTTTTAAGAAACCGAGACTACTCCCCAAATTTCGCTCAAGGGGGAAAAAAATTTTTGTGAAAGATTGAAGAAATTTTTTTGTATCCCGTGAAAGCTACCTAGTTTGCAAAATCATCACTCAATGGTGAACTTTTTTTCTTTTTTTTTTTTTTTTGTGTTGGCTTCCAGAAGCAAATCAAAAAGCAAGTCGTCAAGAATCCAGCAACCTGCAAGAATGTGGAAAAACATGTAAATTCATGATTACCAAAACCAGGGCAATGCTACAAACACACAATGATATACTCTTGAGCAAATCATGATTGTAAGCTTTTACCAAACAAGCATGTGACACCATTTTTGCACTGATTCGAAGATCATTTATTTTCTTATCTTTTAGTGATTACACTGCAAAAGAACAAGCCCGAATCTTGATTCTGGAAGTAGTATTACTGACAAATCCAATTGAAAAAGCAAAAGGCTTAAGCTTACATAGCCCTATTGTCCAGAAAAGTTGGGACAGGAAAAACTGAAGATGCCTAAGATCAGTTTCAATTGGTAAAGGACCAGGACACTCAGAAGATAGCTCTCCACTCTCATTAGACACCAGCTCTACTACTCTCAGACACATGTCCAACACTCCTTTGCCTGCCTCCGTGACACCAAGAAAAGCCAAAATCTCAAACAGGAATCTTTAAACAAGAAGATCAACAAGCATGTCATCATTGCACCATAAATGAGCATACAATTAGAATTTTATGACGTATGCAACTGGACATAAAAGGCTCTGATGTCTCCCTAAGACCAAAGCTGATAGGATTGGTAAGATGACCAGAATAAATAGTTACATAAAAACCTCTTAACAAAAACAACGCAGGGCTTCTTCCACATGCAGTGGTTACCACTAGTTTCCTTGCACTGAGCCCAATTTTAGATCAAATCCTGATTGGACTGTAAACTGTTGTACACTAGAGAGTAACAAATCCTCGTGTCATAAGTTCTATATTTGTGAATCATGTCCTTTACCTAAACTAACTCTTTTATACACCTGTAGGAGCAAGAAGCATGCGTCAACCCTTTCAGTCACAGTACTAGTGGGGTGTTCACACACTTGATTAGCCCCTTTCATATCACCACACAACTAGCTCATGCTGTTTCAGTTTCCAGGTCGAAAGAAAATACATATACTTTCATACTAATCTTTCAGAATGCTGAATATGCTTTTATCCCTTGTAATCTTAAGTTGCTTAGAACTATTTACTAAAAACTGTAATAGAAAATTTTGGATGATTGTAGGACACAACTCTCCCCATTTTTGAGTATCGAATTTTCCACTAATGCCAGTCTTGCCAAACATAAAGCAACACTTCACTTTCCCCTCAATATGTTCATGCCATCTACTAAGCTAAAATTTCATCTTTTTTTTCCTCCTATTCTTGCTTTTAGGATGCAGCTTTACTGTGTGACGTACAGTTTCACTCATGTCAGGCTTAGAATTTCGGATTTTGCTTGTCCATTTTCTGAAACTATGACTCTTTCAATCTTCAACATTAGCTTTGGATAGTCTGTTTTGCCAGGGCAGAACAGAACACTGGAGAAAGCCCAACATGATAAACCAAGAAAAGGAGAACTTGCCATTTTCAGTCAGGTTTTATCTGATAGTTTGACGCTCGAAAGCCAATATGATAAACCGAGAAAAGGAGAACTTGCCATTTTCATTCAGGTAGTTTGATTCTCAATTTTATTCAACACTATAACAAACAAATGAGGCCACGAGTTCTTAATGCAACAACTAGAATTTGGAAGATCAATACTTCCCCAGGTAAGGGACATAATAAAGCTAGTAGGCAAACAGCAAAAAGTGGTTTCTGGTCATTCTCAGCCCTCCATCAATCTTTCTGCGCATAATCTGGAATTATCTTAACCAAAGTGCTGTTCTCTTAGTTATATTATTGACTCCTTTTAAGCCTGAAAGAAACACTGAGATAACTACTGATTAATTAACATCAACCAAGGACAACTCCAAGAACATAGTGAAAACATCTCCATAAGGAACGAGTCATGTGCATTTATAAATTTGAGTGTCAGGCAATAAACTGTACATCAATGTCTAGAAATTGTCACCTTATCTGTTTCTGCACTAATGGGTGGCAGTTGGAGGCAAGGTTGAGAAAAGCTTTGTAGTTAATATAAACCATAATAACTAGGCTCATAGTTAGACAAAACTTGAAAAATTTCCCCTGTTAAACCAATGTCCTTAGAAGCAATGAAAGACAGACAGCAAATTTGCTAGTTTTTCTTTGTGGAAAGTCAGCAGGCAGCTAGAAAGAAAACCAATTTCTGAGCATCACTTTACCTTCGTAGTATGCAAGCCATTGGACAATGAAGAAATAATAGTATTATGCAAAATCGCCAATCACGAACATGAAACCTTAAAAAGTCTGTAGCATAGAATGAAGTTTTGGAGCCCGACGACGGAAAAGAGGTTCTAGCCGGAATGTTGAGACACCAGACTGCCACCTATTAGCATCATACATCTCATTCCATGCCTGTACTATCTCATCAACTTCAAAGCCTAGAATTGCAGCAAAGCAAACTAATTAGTACAATCACATTTTAATGCATTTCAAGGAAGAAAAGATGCATCAAGCATTATCATGAAGAGATTGCAATGAATAATTAATTTACCTTCCAGAGCAGTCTCATTGGAACAATGGTTCTTCACCATTACTGCTATGTCTGTAGGAGATGCTCCAGCAAGTTCAAACTTTTCAATTGCAACCTCCAAGCATTCTTCCCAAGTCGGTAAACTCAGCTTAAATTCCACAACCGAGCGTTCGTACAGCAACGTCCCCCAGAGAAGGTGTATCTGAGATCTCATATTTGCAGCCTGCTCTGCAGCTTCTTCAGGGGATGCGTCTTTAAATAACCCATCTAATCCCAATTTTTGCAGCTCAGTTTTATGCTTATCTGATTTCGAGAGGCCATTTAGTCGCTCCTCCTCCATCTCTTCCCACATCTGCACGCCTCTTTCCATGCTATCCTCAGCCTTGTTGTACAGCTCCAAAACTTGTGGAGAGGCTCCCATCTCTAAATCGGCCTTGCTTCCAATAGCATAATACCATGAGAGTTTTGCATGTTCAAATCGCTGTTGGCCAAGAGCAAGAAGACCTTCATAGAAGTCTGGCTTGATTCTAAGAGCTTCTTCATACCTCATTCCCGCCTTAACATATTCCCTTTGTGCCCATTCATAAGCGGATTTGATGTCTGCCATTGCAGATTCCTTAGAACCACCCTCTTCTTTGAAAAACACTCGCTTCCTTGCCCTTGACATGTGAACATTTCCCCAATTAAACATGGCTAAAGCAGCCATCTCTTGGAACTTCAGTGCAGCAATTTCAAAAAGCTGTTGTGCATCTTGACTTGTGATCGTATCCTCCATAGCTTCTGAGTATAACTTCATCCCTATCTCATGAAGATCCAAGTATGAGTCACACTCAAACCCAACATGATTCTTGAATATGCGTGCAAACTGGATAATCCAGTCCTCAACACAGGTTTGACCTTTGTCCAGTTCCAAGCCTTTCTCCAAATTCCCATTCTCCGCAACAGTAGACAATTTGCTGGTGCTGTTAAAATCTTCAACTTCATTGCTCCCATAAAATGGTTCTTTCTCAGGACTAACTTCTGAAACATATAGTCTCAAAAAGCCCTGAAGATCGCCTGATGTCTCGGCCAACCTCAGCTCCTCAGTCGTGGTGATTGTAACCAAGTCACCCTCTTGGTCCTTATACTTGATAAGCACAGCATGCAGACTTGGAAAGCGATCCAAAACAACATCCCTCACCAGTCTAATATTGCAATTAACTGGTAACTGGGCCCATCTTATATCCTCTCCGAGAATCAATTTCACAGTCTTGGTGGCCACTTTTTCTTCCTTAACGCTAAGCTTCTCCTCCACAACAACCTTATCCTCAGCCTTCTTATCTGCAGGTTCCTCATCTCTCTTTTGCTCAACTTCCGAAACCTTCCTCTTCTCAAATCTATTACTTTTCTTCTTTTTCAACTTCTCTTTCGTACTCTTGCTCGATATGGATGGAAGGGGAGGCTCAACATATTCAGGGGGCAGAACAATTTCTTTATCCTCGACCCCCTTTACCTCAACTGCCTTCTTCACCTTCTCAGCAATTTCTAAAGCAGTTAGATTATTAGGTTCCATACTCAAAACATTGTTAACATCCCTTAAGGCCAAATCAAGCCTGTTCAAAGCCTCATAACACCTAGCCCTCTTCAGCAAAGCTTTACTATATTTAGGAGCAACTTCAAGTGCAAGATTGCATTCATTTATCGCTCTGGGGTACTCACCAAGCCCCATTTGCATATAGCAGGCAGCCATGTTGCTGCGCAAGTAAGCAACGTCAATATGGTTTCTGGGGAGCAATTTGAGAGCTTTTTCATACTTCAACATAGCTCCCTCATGGTCACGTTTCTGAAAAAGTTTGTTCCCTTCTTCCTTCAATTCTTGGGACATATTAATGAAGACAGCTGTGTCTTCATCAAATGCTTTAGAGGTACGATCTGGAGCTTTGCCAACCTTAGCAGCATTTGAATCACTGCGATTTAAGCCCACAGGACCTTTCTTCTTCCCGGTTGGTTTTCCCATTCTCCTAATCCAACAGCGGCCCAGTAAAAAAAATGCTGAAAAACCTCGTCTGACTTTTTGGTACCTTTTTATTCAATCCCACTTCAGATGTAGAATAAAGAACACTCCCGGAAGAATCTCCAACCTTCATACAAACCAAAAGAAAGCAAAATAAACGCTCAGAAATTTAAATAAGAAAAGGTCAATCAAGAATGGACGACAAATATTCAGTCAATTACACATAAAGCCCATCAAAATGGGAGGCCAGAAGAAGAAGTAGAAAGAGGAGAGCTTTTTGATTAATCTCAAGGCCTACAAAATGGAAACGGAAGACACAGAAGCAAAACATGAAAAGCTATAGAATCCCTTTGAAACAAAAGCCACGTCGTAACTATTTTGGCAACCACAAATCAGTTAAAGGCAGAGAGTCTTTCTACAACTTCAAATCAAAAGGAACCCAAAAAGACAGAAACTTTGAAGAAATATTAACCCACAAAGAAAGGGGAATTTATTGGAATGGGGAGGGGGGAAAAAGACTAACGAGTTACCTGCTAAAGATCCTCTGATTATCTCCCCTGTTGGTGAGTCAAGAAATTAATCAAAATTGCCAACGGGGAGATTGAGAAGAAAAGGAAAAAGGAAAGAGGCAATAATCCGCCTTTTCTTCTTTTTTAAATCTGTGATTATATCAAAGGGAAATGAGATGACTAATGGGAGGCAAATAGAGTAGTAATATGATTAAGGCTTTGCAAAAGAAAAAGGTGGAATTGGTGTTTATGGGGAAATGATGAAAAGGTCAAGAGAATGTTTTGTAACTTTGGCCTCTGTTTATGCATGGAATATGGGATTATTCTAAATGCAAAATGAAAGCAGTCTCAGTTCGTACTATTATGATGTGAATTAGCTCAGCTGAGAATGAATGAATGATGAGTGCTTATTAAGAATTATTACTGAACAATAATAATAATACATGAATAATTGGAACAGAGAACTGTGCATATGCCTGTATAGTGTTTGTTGGTTTTCATGAATTGGAATTCGTACTCAATCCTGGCTTTGTTTGGGAGCGGGACGTCAACGGGCCAGGTTTCCCGCCGCCTGCCCTGCTGCGGACCGCCAAAGTCCCCACTCCCTCCTACCAATAATGAATAATGAATTGCGCGCCACTTGGTGGTTTCTATTTCAACAGTACTACGTATTAAGGACCTGAAACCACTACCGGTAGCAGGCAGTAGTATATTAGTCTATTAGTTACACGAGAAAAGAAGATTTTGATGCACAAAAAGATTATTAATCTATTTTTCTTTTTCTCCGTTCAATGTGAACTTTTGAGTTTCATGGTAAAACAAAGAATCTCACACTGTCATTTGATTAATGTACCTATCAGCTAAATTACGTTTGGATTGTATTTTTCTGAATTTTTTTTTAGAAAAATTACTGTAGCGACTTAATATATATAAGGTAAAAAAGTGATTGAAAAATGTACTCACGAAAAAACGCAACAATTTTTCTTTGAAAAATTACTTTCCAAACAAGGAGTTTTGGGATCAAGAAAGGACTACAAATCTTTAGAAGAGTACACGTGCATCACAGGCTCAATTTTTGTTCCATTTTTTTTTTTTTTGTCAACACAGGGAGTTTCCAACTTTGTCGGACTAATCTCCCTACGCTTGTGCACCCCGCTCCAAAAAATACACAAGCAATAAAAAAGTGATTTAAACACGCGATCTCGACACCTAAAGAGGCTACCTAGACACCATCCGAGATGACTCAAATTTTGTTCCATTGACATAAGAGAATTTACATACCCAAAAAATAAAACCAGAGGTAGACATGAATGTGGGTGGGGGCGGCAATGGCTGAATCATAAAACCAGAGGTAGCATAGTATGGTAGTTGTAAGTTGTCTCAAAATCATTTGTCAAATTTTGTACACATGATACCTTGGAGGGCCCCCGCTTTGCTGAGAACACTAGTGTAATAAAGAAGATATGCCCCAGAGAGAAAAGAACATTCCTGTCCGGACCTCTGGCAGACACAAGGAGGTGGCGGCGCCCTTCCAGTTCCACTAAGATGATGCTGTTTTCTACTCTAGACTCCAGTGCTGCTTTGTTTGCTTTGACTAGTATGCTGCTGGTATTAATATTTAATACCATCCATCCTAGACCTAGACTGGTTCGACGGAAGACCCGCGGGCGAATCTCACACATAGGCCAGTAGTAGTCAGTCGCATTCACCCCGCCGTGGAAGACCCGCATGCAGAATTCTTTTGTCTGACTACATACGCAGACTTTGCATACTACTACCATTTCATGGCATCACATCAAGTACGGAGACAAGTAATAGCACTCGTTTACCATTATTGTTCCAGCTCAAATTAAACAATCCTTCAAGGCGAATACATTTACTGCAGCGGGGGAAAAACCTGTCTCGAGGAGTCTGGGGGGTCTTTATCTCTTAGCAGCGGGACACCCTGTGGGGTTAAGTTCCCACATCGCTTGGGGGGGTTTGGGGGGTTTAGTAGTTAAGTGCTGCGGAGCACTTCAAAAGTTGCCGGCTTTTGAAGTGTCTTCGCAGAGTCCATTTATCGAAACACTCATACAAAAAACTGTGAGTTATGAAAGGGAATACATTTACTGCATCTAAAAGAAACGAATCTAGCTCAATAAATCATTTGAGTTCCCACTATATACAGCATATAACTTCATACAGCATGTAACTTCAAGGCGAAGACGAAGAAAACTCCAAATCATGGACTATAATAAGCCCATAAACCATCTCACATCCATGCTTCAGTTAAAACTCCCAGTCCTGGCCATGACACACAGCATCATGTTAGAAACGGTACGGGTGCCATGCATGGTTAATCCCGTGATTTACAAAATATTCATTCAGCAAAATGCTAATCATTGTCGCCTTATCACGTCGTCTGAACCAGTCAGTATGCACAGCACTGAACGTCAGAATATCAAGTGGAAGTTGATTATGAAAGCAGACGAGATATGGAGTATTTGCTTCTGCAGTTCCAACAACAAGATAAAAAGTTGAAGATCCCTGCTTCTGTTGGTTGAGCAATGTCTTTCTCCCGCTTCTGCAATACTCTTATGAACTCGTCAGAGCTTAAACTTCCGTCTCGATTTGCATCAAAAACATGGAAAATTATTTCGATCACATTGTCAGTGAGAGAGACGTCACATACCTGCAACAGATGATTGATTTCATCAGAACAAAACACGACAATAGCAACATCTCAACACAACTACCGCTAAAAGGTTATCTTTTTAAACCCGAAGATTCAATGAGCAAGCTAGGGCAGATTATTTACAAGAATATGTGCATGCAAAAGCGGAATTGTAACATGGATATGGAGAAATGTAACCTGACAGGAACCATATCTCCAGGGCTCATAAAAACAAGAAAAATTGATTATTTTGGAAAATGAAGAGAACACCATTTCTGAGTTCAGGAGAATATATACTAATTCACAATTGGAAAATGATTAGAAGATATGGAGATCCTACTTGAGAAGCAGCTCGTTTGAAATCCCCTTTTGTCAAGAGACCATTCACTTCTCCAAAACTGAAAATTGCAAGCGAGAATGGCTGCAACTTTTTACGAAGCTCTGCAAAACTCTTGAATTCCTCAAGTGTAATACGGACATTGCTGATATGTGGCATTTTGTCCAAGTCATCAACACGATCATGCAACTTGCCTAAATGCTTCAGATCAGCAGCAGCTACCATTGACAACGCAAAGTCTTTGGCGGATATGGTCCCTCGGCACTTGTAATCATAGTGGGAAAACTCCAACTTCAGCATCTGAAAAAACCATTTTCATTAAGCAAAATAACTGAGCATCAAGGCCAAGCACGAAATTACTTTGCAGCAGTTGAAATCACAAAACTTTCTATAGAACTAAGAGAGAAAAAGAGAGATTACAAAAAGTGAACTTTCTAGTACTCATTCTTTCTCAATCAATTGGATACCCCAGTGAAGGCCAATATATTAGTAAAGAAACATAAAGACATCAGATGAACCTCGACTGAGAAAACCTAGTACAGCACATTCCAAATTAATCAAGAAATGATGACACCTTCAACCAAAAATCCATCCAAATCCAAAGTTACTTCTTACAGTAAAATTCCTGAGCAGTAAAACAATTATTCCAGCAAACTAATCACAAGATATCATTTACAAATCTTGTTGGAACCAGGAATGTGGAATCAGAGCATGGAACTGGGACAAGAAACATAGGTATATGGCTATGTAATTTAAAATAATAATAATAATGATAGGGACAAATTGAAGTTGGTGTCTAAGACAAAATAGAGAACCCCAAAATAATTTTATCCATTCTCTTCTCTAAATGACGCTGGATAAAGTGGAAGAGAAAATTATACTTCATCATGAAGATCTCTCAGAAATTGTACGAATTTATCATGGTGAAGGCACCTCTTCCCATCTTCACCAAAGAAGTATGCCACTAGGCCTCCGTTTTCTACTGAACCCCCAAGATTATGCCCTGCTCGAAGTCCATCCCTATGTAAAGCCCCTTGCCTGTTGTGAGCTCGCATTAAAGCCATTACTTTCTTGAATTCCTCTCTGTGTATTTCCCTACCATCAGAAATGAGCATTAAATTATAAGCAGAAGGATGAAAAGGCATATGGTTTTTGAGCCCCCGAGAGTACTTCAAACAAAGTAAACCAAAGATAAAGAACCAGAAGGGGAAAAGGAAAATGGTAAAAAGAAGCATGAATTTGTTCAGTAGAAAGTTTAAAATTAAACAGTCTTTAGTGAAATGCATCATATGAACTACCTATTTAAGCAGTATTCCTACAAACACCAGGTATTAATCAACCTTTGAGTCCACTTTCGCTGATGCAACTCCATCAAAGAAGCTACAGGTGACGCATTCTTTACAGTCTCCTATTCATAGTAGATATTTTCTTTTTCCTAAAATTTAGCAGAAACATATGTATGAAAAAAATTATAATTTCTAGTCTTTTCCTTTTGTTCCTGCAGAGACTATAACCTATATGTATAACCAAAGCAACAAGAAACTAATTTTTGTTCCAAACCAACAGAAAAATAAAAAACAAATTGACTGAGTTGGCTACTTGCGTAAAAGTTGCATGAATTTCCCACCTATTACAGTCAAGGTCAAACATCTTAAAAGCCACCGAAAAACTGGATTCCGGAATGCTGAGTAGTGTGACAAAGAATATATACCTGTCACAGTAAAATATAAACTGCCTTCAGTCAACTGGGGAACTGCAGTTCTTGGGCATACAATGAAGGAAGAAAAGGTAGAATCAAGCGAGCAAATTGTAGGTACAAGACGTCAAACAATTGTCTTCACAAGGAAGAAGGCAAAACTCACTCCTTAAAAGATATCAGACCATCATTGTCCGTATCAAAAAGCATAAAGAACTGTGAAGGGGCACAACGCAATTCACCAGGAGTCCTTTCTCCTTGGAGATATCCATCTCGTACAAGGTTTGATTCAGATGGAGGAAAAACAGGAACAACTGCTCGCATCAAGTCTGCTGGAGTCATAAATATTTCTCCATTATCAGCACAGTGAGAAGCAAAGTACTCAAATACCTTCAGAAAAAGAGAGCAAGTTCTTGTCAATGGTCCATAACCATTTCAAGCATTAGTCAAGATGGAAGGCTCTCTAAAACAAGGGAAAATCAGTTGTTCTAAGAAAGAGTTGACAATTAAAGAATTTTTAACATCATTTTCTACTTAGAAGTCAGTACATCTTTAGGAATGAAATTGAAACTAAAGCCCCATGCAACTAACACAAAAGTACAAAGGAATAAAATTGAAAACAGGCCAAAAGACATGGAAGAATTGCTTAACCACCCTCAACTTCAATTTGGGTTGTCAACCTAGACACATGGACACAAGAAGTTTCCTTTACTTTTATGGGCTAAAGCATTCAGCTTCTGTTGGTACATTGCCCCAATCCCATTGCATAGGATTGAAAAGAAAAAAAATTCCCTGCAGGAGAATTTCTCATGTACAACACATGAAATTTTCATCTTTATACTGGGTGATCCCAGGTTTTTATTTGGAACTTGGGTAATGGTAGCCACCAGAGCAATGTTCACAAAGTGGACAGTGATTAATGGACATCTAGAGTTAACAATGGTGACTACTTTGGGAAACAACTGTGGGCGTTCAAGGTGACTGGAGAGATTTAGCAGGAAGTAGCCTCGAGAGAGGGGAAAAAAAAGCAGCCTTCTTCATTTCAATAAGCAAATGTAATCCAAACTTGTCTGAAACACTTCTTCAGTCAGGACCTAAAGAACTTGCCGCAGATACTAGGTAATACGTGCAAATGTGGAGCTAAAAGGGTAGGGTACATGGATGGAGTTGCAAGCTTTTTTCTTTTGTCCTTTCTTTTCTTGTTTCGAAGGCTAAAAGTTTGAAGTTTAAATCTGGTTTAGGTCCTCGAGCTATATATTTTGGCTGCAGGGAGAGCTATATATTTTGAGATGAGATGATGTAGTTCAAGATTGTGAACAACTGTGGTGACAGTTTATTAAAGACAAATAACATATATTTTCCACACAAAACAAGTCCAATGGCAAATAGGGATAAGCTAAGTAGTTTCTTCTGTTAACAAGAAGAATAAAACAGAATCCGTATTGTACCAACAACATATATGTAATTGTGAATTCAATCAGTAAGATATCTACCTTCTCAGGAGGACTTCGCATCCGTATGCGCTTCTCATAATTAAAAAACACTTTCCTCCTATATGCATCTGTCTTCCCCAAAAAAAAAAAAAAAACAAAGTTCAAGTTTCTATAAATCCAGATAGAAAAGTAGATGTTAGTTCTAATACTAGTAGGAAAAAGAAGTTACCTCCAAACAGAAACTTGGATTGATTGGGTCGACCATCATCATTATCATAATCAGCATCACAATCATCAGGTGGGGTTGGTAGTGATAAGGATGGAGAATTTACACTTACAGAGCCATCATCAGCAAATGATAAAGATGGGAAATTTGCAGGAGGACTACTAGTAGTACGAGAATAGAGAGCGAGAGCAATGGTAGAGCTTGCGATTATTCCAGGGACGACCCATCTCAGGAATGGCCTACTGGTAGTACAACGACCCAAATGGGATGCTGTCGCCGGCGGCAATAGCGGCGGTAAGGAGGAGAAGTAGCGGTTCGGGAGCGATTGGATTATGTATCGGCGATGATGGTCGATTAAGGGTTGAGATGATCGCCGGAGAGTAGACCAAACCGACATTTTTTATCTGCCAAAAGCGAGTGGCAGTAAAAATTCCCAACCACCAAAGTTGGCGGAGTGCGCATTGGTTGGTTTAGCGATTTTAGTTATACATTGGCTGGGCGCGGCGGGCAGGGGGGGCATGCACCCGCGGAAGTCAAATCAATGTTGAGTTCGGTTCGCTGCAAACCTCCCTGAGCTTTCTGACACTTGCACTGACACCCATCAAGATTTTAAAAATTTCACTGAGCTCCCCTGTCAGAGAATTGGGGCCGTTGCTGACATCATGAGTGCCGAAATTACCAGTTTGTCCTTTGAAGTTGGAACGATGACTGACATTAATTTGGGGATGAAATGCCCATTAATTTAACTTCTATTTAGGTGATTAAAAGCCCATTAGAAATGGCGCCAATAGAAGAAGAAAGTTGGTGCCATTTTTGTGGTTGGGCCGATTTGACAAGAATGATTGAACAAATACATCTTACTTTGTAGCCATATAGCTAGAAGGGAAGATATAGAGAAGAAAAAAAAACACAAAGGAAAAAGAAGAAGACAATGGACGATAAGTGAAATTGTTCTTCATCAGCTTGGAAGTGAGGTTATTAAAAGCAGAAATAAAGGTACGAATTTTCATTTTCAATGCAACACTACTATAGTGAAGCGTTCTGGTGAATCAGTTTCAAGAAAGGTAGCATGTTATGTAATAGATTTTTGCTTGATCAGTAGATTTTTTAGTTGGTGGTAAAGCTTAAGAGCTGTATTTAATGTATGCTGATGTTATTTGCAAATTTCATTTGTTTCTGTAAAAAAAATAAAGGCTCAAACATGGACTTTTTTTATCAGCACTTTGCATCCAAATCTGAAAATGTAGGATGGGAACTCTTGTTGCTACTTATGACATTGATGTTCACTGTAATTGATCCAGACCCGACCCAAATCCGATAAATTTTTTTCGGATTTGGGTTGAAAAATAATTTTGATACCTGAATCTGGATCCAAACCTGTTTACTCTAACAAAAAAAAGGGTCAGATACGAAAATATAGAATTTTGACCCGTATTTCACTCGGATCCGAACAGTATATTAATAGTTATAAAATATAAAATTTTTAAATACATTCTTTTATCAAATTAACAATTTAATAATGACTTTGTAGATTGATTGGTGGTTAGTTTTAGATTGACTATTGCGAGTTATTTGTGATTTAGTTTTGTAATTTGATTTGTTTAAGTTTGGAGATTGAATTTGTGATTGATTTTGGATTTAATTTTGAAATATTTAAATTTGGACCTTTTAGACCCGAATCTGACCCGGACCCAATTCCGAAACTCTGAGATCAAGACCTGTCGGATATGCGGGTCGAATGTTAGTCTACTACATACAAAGCGAATTCAGATCCGAAATTTTCAATTTCGACTCGAACCCGATCCATTGACACCCCTATGCATATAGGACAGGTTGCATTTGTAGTGAGTGATCGTCCTTGCTTTTTCTCCTGTGTTATCAATCTGTTATGTCTGATCTTCCAGATTAAGTTCTGCCATTACTAGGGTCCTCTCAGCTTCCAAATCTTATTCCACCCTATGTTGATGGGGTGTTTCTCTTCATTCTCCCAAGCTAAGCCGTATGCAATGGGGTGTCTTGTATTCTTGAGCGGGACTTGAGGATACAGCGGATATCACGTAACTGGCGCGTGCGGGTTAGGGGCGTGACAGTCTCTCTTTATTCTCCCAAACTAAGCCGTATGCAGAGCTTGTCATGAAGACTCCTCTGTTATCTGGTTTCCAGCAGAGTGTGTCCTGATTCATTTCTCCTTCAGTCAGGGAGATGATTGTGTATGTTGCCTGGCAGATTATTCTGCAACTCCTCCCATTTCCAGTCCTTCTCCAGCTCCCAGTAATTGCTTTTCCATTGACCTGACCTGACCTAGCATCGAAACAAGCAAATCACCATTAAGCAACATTATAAATTCACAATTTACCCAAATAAATTGAAGGAACAATAAGCTGAATATAGTGGGAGAAAATACTCGGTATAATTTCTTAATTTTCACTAACGTTGTTAATGTGTCCATGGAATTATGGATAGGATCACGTGAGACTTGAACCGCTTTTTTTTTTGGGTGCTTTGGAAGGCCATGGCCTGTTACACAGAAACTAGTTTGGGGGTTGCTAACTCCCATGATATCAGCTGCTAGAATTCGTCTTAAGCTCTGTAATGGACTTTCAATCCAAGTGACTCCTACTCTTGTCTTCAGGCTTTCCTTTGCGAGGAAGTCTGCGCACATATTTCCTTTGAGACTTGGAACTTTGTGGCAGACAACTTGGTCGTGTATCTTTGGTATAAAGTTAGGAACAAGTCTATGAGGAATGTTAATAATAGGTACTTTCAAGAATTTCTCTACCAGCATTAGGAGCATAGATCGTTGCATGACCGAGAATTTTCAAGGGAAATTGGAAACACTTTGTACATCTTCCATTTGCATGGTGGAAGAAATTTCTTATTACTCTCCTAACAATAATAATAGAATAAGTCATCAGCCAATAAAAGAAAGAACCCGAGAACCACCTTACCCTTTTCTCTCCTGCTTCAGAAGTTCCAATTTCCATTGACCTGAGCCGAGCTAGCCAACGGTTCACTGCTTATTTGGAGGGAAATTGAACCCCCCAATTTGGAGGAAACTCAGTACTACCTTTGAAATGGTCGTTACTTCATGATTCAATTAAGGGGATCATTTCGCATACCTCCCATGAAATTTTTGACAATTGCACGTAGATGCTCTCGAATTTTTAAACATAACACTTGTCTCCCTTATTTAAGATGCTTTAAACATACATGGTCCATGTCAATACGAAGTAATTTCCAAAAATAGAGGTTGCTTTTTTTTTTTATTATTCAAAGGTTACCGTTTTCATACTTTAAAGAATTTGTCACTCCTTGTCATCCGGTTGCCATACTTTTTTTCCAATTTACATATAGTAGTTTTTTTTTTTTTTGGAAAAAAGATACTTGAAGGCAACTTATGAAGAAAGAAGCATAATGGATATTTATTCCAAAGGTTTTCTATATAGAAATGAAAGATAAATCCAACTATTTGATATTCAAATTAAGCTCGATTCAATAAAAACTCATTTGAGTTTGGTAAAAAATTTCAAGTTCGACTCGCACATGGCTCAATTAGTAAAAAAATTTTAATAGTGATAGGCAAAAAAAAAATAGAGTTACTCGAGTTCCGATCAATAAATAAGTTAGTAAATTTTGAACATAATTTTAATTTCATTAAAATAAACAGAAATTTTGAATACTAAAGTATTCGATTTGATTAAACTTGTTTACAGTCCTATCTGTACATTGACTGTTTTACTATTAACAAAATTTGTAGGGCAATATGTATTTTTGTGTATAAGTCTCTGTGAATGCTCTTACTTGTAAATTACTAAAAATTTGTGAATTTTTTATGAGTTAGGAATTCGTTTCCACCATTTTCACAATCTTTTTTAAGTATTGCGTATCCATTTTTTTAGACAGTGGCAACGATTAATGTGGAAGTAATATATAGCACCAACCTTAAAAATTAGTGTTCAATGCTTCTAATGAAACTTAAAAAAAATTAAACAAAATCAAAAAGCTCCGTATATAGAAAAAGTGGCACATATTCCAAGGGCTATTATGTAATTAAACAAAATCATATACTATATATTTTTTTAATCTGTTTGTGTGCATTGTGTACAACTCCATCTAGAATCTAGATAGATGATTCTTGTGTCTTCTGTCCGGTTGTTATCACGCTGTATTAAAATTCTCCCGTGAGAGTGAGAGAGGCCCACGCGGGAGAGACCCAAAAGGTCTGAAAAACCAAAGATGCCAATTGACAGGTAATATCCAACTGCCCAACCGCCAAAAGATAAGAAAAGTTGAAGTTTCTCAGGGTCTACATCTGCACTCTGTTTCTTTATCCCCCTCCTCCTCCTCCTTTTTTTTTTTTTGGTGAGAAGAGTCTACACCAAGACACAAGAACAGTTCTATTGATGCTCTATTATAGTTGTAGAGTCTGTTTGGATTAGCTATTTTTAGGATTTTTTATTTTTTATTGGCACTTTATTATGAGATATTTGGTAAAATTTTAAAAAAATTTAAACTAATTTTTAGATTATCTTTTAGAGTAGTTTATTGTAACTTTTATTGTATTTGAAAAACTAATTTTTAAAAAACACTCTAAAAATAGGAGATCCAAACAGAGCAATTATTAGTATGAAAATGGTTATGATTGACTGGTGAATGTGTATATACGGTAATATGATGCCAGTGTGAAAAATGGAAAAGAGCTGGCGTTCAAAGTTGGGCAACCAAAAAAATTCTCTATATATCAATATCATGCATTCAAAGTGGGTGTGGCCTGTGGGTGGAGAGGCACTAAAAAATTTGTAGTGTATTTTGACAAACTTTGGAGGCTTCGTGATTGGGAGTCCATTGTCCACGGGGACCCATCTTATTAAGCAATGAAATGACCCAAAAATATAAGAGGTTGAACTTGAAAGATTCCTAACTTGGCGTCACGAAATCAGCGACTTGTGAGATAATTCAAACCCCACCCCCCCCAAACAATTGGTAGCCTACTTGTATTGTATTTGCATTTGTATTTCAAACAAAGGCCATGACTCTCACCATTCCGTTACAGATTTCTTGAGGGATATTATTCTCTGTTTATTGACTTTGTACTGCTACAATCCACGCTTCCTTTTGGCCAGATAGTTCACTGCATAAAGACCCAACATTTTCCCACCTTCCCCAACAAATTAACTGCTACTAGTAAAACCTTTCGTTTCTTTTTTTTTTTTGGGCTCCATTCCACTTGATTGCTACACTTTAAAAAAAAAAAAAACAAAAACAAAAATTAGTAGTAGTATCCAGATTCACACCTTGCCAGCTGCCATCGAACCTGGGTCCATACGTTATTATATTAAGGGAAAGAACAAATTTTCCGACCCAAAGCTACGAAAAAGTCTTGTCCCCCAACCTATAACACCTGGGCCATGTGCTATAAGTGGCCAGCCTGGTTCCAAAATCTATCTTCTTCTTCTTCTGTTTCTGGGACCATCTTTCCAAGGCTGGGGTGCTCCACACTCACCACCTTCCGCTCCTCATTCTTCCTACCATACCAAGTCTTTTTTTCCCTTTCTAAAAGAATATTAATTTAATATCACTCCACCATTTTTGTCTTTGACAATAAATACTTCAATTATTTTTTATATGATTTTTCATAACAAGAGAGAGATTTTATCCTCATTCATATATATATATATATATATATATATATATATATAAAGTTTCTTCACCAATTATATGCCTTTTTTTTCATTTTAAATTCTACTTATATTTCTCTTTTCCTTTTTTCTTTTAAAAAAATGTCCATAGGAATAAGCTCCAAGCAACGATCCCTAGGTGGGGTAAGTGCTAGTTTCAAGGTCCAAAATTTCATATTGCCAGCCAGCATCCAATGTCAAGACGTTATCTTCTATTACTATCTATTAGTCCAAAAAAGTGTTTTGAAGTCCGTTCCCCACCTAGGATGAGCTCATGATGCCATACGCCTGTCAAATACACAACCAACAAAAACAGCATAGCAGTACTAGTATAACAAAAATAAATAATAAGTACTAGTACGTACAAAATAGGAGTAGATAAAAAAAAATACGTAATGCTGAACGAACGTACCTTGCACGGCTGAACGGAACGGAAAATATGAACACGTAACGGTGAACTGAACGGAGATCCCGGCGCCGAGAACGCACAGTTCATGGACAACAACATACGCACACACAGTTCATCCGGACGAATTGATTTGAGTTCAAATGACGAACGATACAACTTCACCAGCCCTTTTTTTTTTACCCATTATTATAATTATTATTGTTATTGTCAGAGTAATATTTTAGCATTAGTTGGCCAATTCAATGTAATGTGTTCAATCTTTTGTCCGAAAATGTCCTCCAAACAATTGCAATACTAGCAATCATAGAGCTCCAAGCAATTCACTATGTACAAGGAAGTGATAGATTTCACTTTCACTTGGGGTCCCCTCCCTGTTTCAAAACTCTGCTACTATCTGTTTCCTTTGGTACTTCGAATCGCCGGAGTACAGAAAACGACCGCCGGTTTCTCGTCTATCTTGATCGGCACCGACATCTTCGCCGGAAAACGCTGGCAGACAAAAATTATCGGATAATATCAAAAATTGTCAGACCAACCTGTGTCTACGGATCTCCGGCTTTGGACATGGCTGAGAGCCGGCTCGGCCTTCTCTGGAAATCGCTGCGGCGGCGAATCTGATGCGACGAAGGCCTAATCAGAGCCGCTAAAGCTCGCTTTACCAAATCGCCTTCAACTGTCCCGATCCGGACGAGCGAATTCTTCATCGCCGATCTCTGAATGGTCAGATTCTTCAACGAGTAGGACGGCGACTGCTGCTGCGGCGGCGGCGCCTTGTTTAAGTTCTTGTGCAAACTACACCTGAAGGAACCTGGGTGGCTGGTGGGAGAACACAAGCAGGTTCTCTTGCAGCTGCTCTGCTTGCGAACCACCTGGTGGTGGTGGTGGTCCCGAGGTGACGACATCGCCACGGACCGGCGAGGCGAGATGGATCTGTCGATGGACATCCGTACCGACGGCGTCGGAGAAATCGGAGCCAGTCCGTGGAGGTTAACGCGCGTGGGAGACGCCGATCGGTGGAAGAAGCTGGATGAAGTGGAGGAGCAAAAGCTGGACGAGGTGGATGAAGAAAAGGATGACATGTCGGAGGCGGTGGGCGGGGAATAAAACCGGCCAGACGGAGACACGGAGCGCTGAAACGCCAACGCTATAGGCAACACCGGCCCGCTGGACCTTCTAGAAGATGTCGGCATTTGGAACTACTACCGGTCTACCACTAGACCAGACTGCCAGCGCTCTAGAGGGAGACCGCAATTTTTATCTTTCTTTTTTTTTTTTCCCCTTGACTCTAGAGGGAGAGAGGAAATGAAAGGAAAAGGAAAGAAATGGAGAGAGAGAGGGAAGATTTGTTGTATTTCCTTGGAAGGGCCCTAAGGCTCCTCAGTTTGGCAAACCTAGCTGTTGTCAAAGGCAAGCTTTATAGGATGGGACTGGGAGCGGGAGGGGATTGGGGTTTGTGGTAAATGAATTACAAGTTGGGGGGTAGTATTGGGAATATACAAGATAGCTAGAGTGGTTAAAGATGGGGTTTAGTAATAAGCAGAGGGTGGGTTAGGGATTTTGGGTGGAATATCGATCGGAGGGCTGGAAATGAATTTTCGGTGGGTTGTTTTGCTAAACGACGAATTTGAGAGGCGTTTGGGATGACAAATTTGTTACGGGGCGACATGTGTAAAAGTTGCCACGTAAAATAGTGGATAGAATCTGCAGAATTTCTTTTTTTTTTTCTTCTAAATTTGGATTGGGCCATGGGGTGGAGTGGGGTGGGATTCATTTTTTGGGTAAGCTGTCGCTTTGGTGGTTACCGTAATTGCTTTGCTGCTAAGTGCTTAACTTTAACTTGTTTGAGGCTCTTGCATTTTGCTCTCTTTTTTTTAGGTATAACTCACAAATGTTCACATTCGTTTTATGATCTGCGACTAATCCTGTTCGAAGCGGATCGGGTCCGTTGCAGGGGAAAGCTCTCCCAACGTTATTCTTTTCATTCCCATGAATTTCGAACCCTAGACCTCATGACATTTTACCTTCTATACCATATGACTAACGTCCCCACAATTTAGTGTATATAACAAAATAGTGACCTAATCTTTGTCGCTTGTGCCTTGTTTGGAAAGAAAATTTGCTTCGTTTTCTATGAATACAATATTTAAATCGTCTTTTTATTTCACATATATCAAATTACTACAGTAATTTTTTTTCTATAAAAAATTCAGAAAAATGCAATCCGAACATGAATTTACCATACCATACCTTAGGCAGGGATGATAAACTACTGCTTTGTGTCGCCATATGTACTGCACCAATCTAAACTACACATTGACACTATTCAGCACAGAATAAACTTTCTTCTATCTCCCTCCCTAGCTATTATATTATGGTCCTTGAAGCTTGCTAGCTAACCTTGCCGAATTCTAGAGCCGATTTATTTTGACAAAAAAAAAACAGGCATTAACTTTTCCAGTTAGACAAGATGCAGGATAAGATTTTTCTTTTTTTTTTTTTTGTAAAAAATATTTTTTTAAATTCCCTCCCCGGCCTTCGGGAAGTAGGGATGATGAGCCAACAAATAGAAGAACAATACGCTTGCTTCTGGGCACAACATGAATTTTATCGAGTTTGCAAGGCAAAGCAAAGAAGATTACATATTATATGTTAGAACGTAAACTTCATTTTCACTGAAGGGCATCTTTATGATAACATCGATGAGATAAGCTTGCGCTTAGTTGTGGTTGCTAACAAATGCATCAAGCGATAACGTGAACGATTTAGTCAAATCCTTGGCCCAATTGCAGTTGTGAGACGAAATTAAAAGTGCCAAATTATGGTTTGTTAGGTTGAAGAATCTAGGAAGGATTTCTTTTTCTTGCCAAATTACGGTTTGTTTTGTAAGATTTATTGTATCTGTTAAATTACAAATCCGTAATTGTAGTGCATGTTTAATGACAGTTATGTAAATCAAATGGTGATGAACGATTTTCAACAATCTATTAAGGAAATTTGTTTTTTTTTATAAATTTTTTTTTTTAAAAAGGCTCATAAAACTACTCTAATGTTGGGATAAAAAATTCGGGGAGATTATAGGATTCATGAATATTTGTGAAAAAGCTCGAACTAAAATCAGACGCTTATCAAATGTCACCATACATCGAGCCGCAAACCGTGCAATATATTAATACTTTTCAGATGCCACGACACAATTAATTAATGCTAATCTTTGTGACTTTGATCTGCGCACGCATCTGTACAAAAGAAATGAACCTATACATACATATATACATATACGATTCTATAAACGCCAAGCTCAAATTGTGCGTAGCTAATTACAATATATAATGTCCAACACCACTAATTATAGCCGCGCTGAATTCTGGATGCCGGTTGCTCTAAGCTAAAGTTTGGACCGATATCTATAAAGCAAACAATAATCTTATGTCAGAATGATATCTATCTATTTCATTTGGTCGGACTTCTTGTTGAGGAATGGAGTACAGTCCACGATTTGGCAAGGTACTCACTTGATTGGTTGTCAAGTGATTCAAGCTGCCACTTCTGAAATTTGCATTAACATCTATACTATTGCATACAAAGAGAGAATTGATGGTTTGGAGTAAACAATTTTTGCCACTTTATTGTAGTATACTCTCAAATTTGTTCTTATGAAACCACTGTGCTTCTTGGCCACTAGCTCAGCGGCCGCCACCGAGACGGGTCTTAAGATCCTGCATGGGCTGTAGGTAGGGGTTCAAATTCCATCTACAGTTAAAAAAAAAATCCAAGGGTTATACCATCGCACTCCTTTTATCTAGTAAGGTTTGTGTACCTACTAGCCCCTGATACAAAGTCTCTGTAGGCTCCTCCTTCCCGGTAGTCTAGGATAGATAGGTTATACAACAGTTGTCGTCTCCAGAAAAAAAAAAATTTGTTCTTGTGAAAATCACTTATTACTTTACTATCTGCACATGAATTGTTAAGATAACTGTATCTTACTATAATTATCTAAACACATCTTAATGAAATATATGTCTAGTTATAAGCATTACTGTCACTGCCAAAACAACCATCATTTTTTGGGAAAAGAAGGTTAAAATGCTGCAATTTGCTTTAGTAATGTAAATTTTATTTTAAATTAATTCTTTTTTAAAAAAAAGAATTATGAATTATACACACATCACATATGCCTTTAGCACGAGTGTGTAATACTCCATTTTGCTAGCTAAATAAGGGGAAGAATTAAGCAGCTATTGTGAGATGAGAAAAGAGATACGAATAATTCTTTCGTACATATTGAGGTGGATACGTGCAATTACAAGTTATTTAATCACTCATTCTCCTCACACACCTAAATTTGTTGTTGTTTTTGTTACATTTCTTCCCCAATACGCAGTAAAGTTCTTTTTTTATCCTATCCACAATTACTGCATAAATTTTTATCATGAAGCGCAGTTGCTGAACTAATTGGACTTCAAAGAATCAATTAAAGTCTTGTATTGTAAAAAATTGGAAGCCCTGCCCTTTGTTTAGATTTGATCCTCCAGAATGCATTATTTGATTCCAGACCCGTCCCATGTGAGGAGCTGCCTCCTCGACATCTTTGACAGCCGGCCGGTTGCTGTCAGCTACCGTGCATGGCTACCCACGTACAGTGCTGCAACTTAGATTATTGGTAATGACGACTTATAAATGTTTAATTAGGAGGATTAATGGCCTTTGGCACCACAAAATAGCCAGATATATAGTACGTAGCTGACTCCTGGAATTCTCCTTCCCTTCGTTGAATCAGTAGTATAATAATATTTAACTAAACTATTCATTCCCTCATCTTGTGAACGAACTTGCATGCTAATTAGGAACGCAATTAACCTGATCATCCTCTTAGCCTCTCGTCCCAAAACAAATTCAGCATAATGAATGAATATTGATACGCATGATTGATATTTGGGGTTTGAAAATGTGTAGCAGAAGAAATTGACAAAGCGGAATGTGTCTGTGGCTGGAAGCTGCAAACCTGAAAGAATGAGATGCTCCCTGTCTAACTTTTGTTAACAATTACTATTGACTTCTGTAGCCTCTGATTCTTAAGAATCTCATTCTATGCTCCTCCTTTTTTTTTTCAAAAAGAAAAGAATGTCAACACCTTCAATCCTTGTGTCGACATTTTTGTTAAAAGAACAAGAAAGATGCTAATCAATGATAATTCAAAGTGGACGTCATTAGCCTATTTATAAGCAAAGCAGGTGTATTTGCTCAGCTCTTGATGATCGTCTTGGCCAGCCAGGAATGAGCATCACTTTCACTAGTGTATTGCTCTAGGCCAGCCAGCAGATTGTGGCAATTGTGAACTAATTAAATTTAACATGTCAACATTCAGGATAAACAAAATGCTTATGTTAAACTAAAGATTTCTTGGTCGCTAGATTTTGTGAAGAGGGGATTTTTTTTTTTCCTTTTTCCTGTTTGGTGGTGGTGAGGGAGGGGACAGAAAGGAGGAAGAAAAGGAACGATTGTTTTAGCAACTTTCTACATTCTGCTGATTCCATCCCACCCCTATCCCTATAACAGTTGCAGCAGTTGTTGGCCAGCAACCGCGTCATGTTGCATTAGTCTCACCACCAATGATCCCGCTGAGGGGTTTTCTTTTCTTTAGCAGCTCCAATGAAACCGTAGTTATTAAACCAAGTGAAGGGCTACTGATTCAACCAGCGGGTAAGCGGTTGAACTAGTGGGTCATTAAAATAGTTTTTTTAATAAAATTAGATATTAATATTTCACTATTTTTAATACAAGATATAAAGTATTAACATTAAAAAAATGTATTTTGACAAATTTTTACTCAATTTTCAATGAGCTATTAATTACTTTAGGAAGATGTACAAAAAAAATTTAATTGGCAATCCTCTCAAATTTGAAGTGTAAAATTTTATTTTTTAGTTAATTTAAGCTATTAAATGTAATATTTTAATGCGAGTAATTTTTGTCTTGTGAATGCATGATAGTAATGTATCACTTCAGTAATTCATTTATTAATTACATAGAGTAGGTAATTAGCTTAACTAAAGTCTTCAATAAGTATTTGAAGGGAGTATTACATAAAAAGAAAAGATTTTCCAAAGGCAGAAAGTAGGGAACATCAAAGTTTAGACATTATGAAAGTTTATAAAAAATTAAAGGCACTTCGATAGTAGCATCAACAAGTCCAGTGGCCTGATAGTGGAAGCTTTACAATTCTTTGCTGGAGGTCCTGGGTCTGAAACTATGGAGTAGCAGGCCTTCAGTGCCTGTTGGATTGGTCAAAAACTGGCCGGTTTATTGGTTCTTTGGTTAAATTATCGAATCATTGAATAATCAACGAGTTACTTCATTAGGACTACCAGAGCTTCTTGTTCCAAGGTTTTAACATGGGAAAACAGGATTTGGAGCCCTGCAACTCGCATACTGTACCAAAGTACTCCCCGTTTCCTCTTCTGGTCTGGCATTTCTATTCATCAAATACCATAATGTATCTCGCAGTCACTCATGAACAAATGAAATCTGACAATTTGATTCAAAATGAAGCATCTAATCATATATCATGTTGTTAAGTGGAACTGGAAGAGCAAGGGACCGGAAGTGAGTAGAGTTGAAACACATGGCTGCGTGCATGGGTTCAGCCCTGCTAATTGCCAAACTCCCTACAGCACAAAACAGCAGCAAAAGCTCTACATATCGCCAAACTAATTTACATAACCTCAAAATTCAAAACACTGACACACAGATAATTTGCTCAACACAACAAATTGGCTTACAAAACAAACTCCACCTTTTCTCTAGGTAGGTTTATCTCTTTCATAGTCTTCAATTGGCTTGGGCATGTGCTCTTTGGTGTAAACACGATGCCGTCTTTCTCTTCCATATATAACCCAGAACAGCAGAGAGAGCAAAACTGCAACGGCAACCATTACTAGCCCAATGTACACCCATTTGCTGTACCGTTGCAGATCAGGGCAATATGTCGTGTATATGTCGCTGAACGTCTGTCTCACGAAAGAGCAGTCTTGTAGGCTAACCAGGTAAGGGCCGTAGTGATATAACCCGAAGCTCACATTTATACCAGCAGCCATTTGGCCATAGAGAGATGGAGTCAGCCGGCCTGTTGTCACACAAACGCCATTTGGTGAAACTTGACAGACATGGGTACCCCACACCTGTGTCATTGAGTTAAAATAGTTAATATTCTTGACTACAGCAAAGAATGGAGGGAGCTGGATACACAAGCAAAGAGGTTGTGTTACTGATCCTATGATAACTATACCTGTGTCGCATTGTCCAAGTCCACCTCGCCAGCAGTACATGTCCTATTGCTCAAATCAGGATTAAAAGAATTGCAAAGGAGTGGCAACAGTGGCCCAGATTGATTGTAGTACAAAGGTGCAAAGTTGGGGGAGAAATTGATGTTGGAAACATTGGTGATGACCTGGTTAAGCACATCCACTAATTGAGAAGTTACTTCCTTACTTCTGGACAAAGTCTCTTGTGCAGTGGCATTGTCCACGCAAGGAAGAATATCATCTAGAGACGTATGAGCAGTTGGGTTTTGGACCCACTGATTCATTGCCACACAGGTATCTGTGGTAACGCTGCATTGAGAGAAAAAAGAAAATGAGACTAACACACCAGATGCCAAACCAGTCCTATATTTTTTTTAAAAAAAAGGCATCAACCCTAAGACTGAGGTGCACATCTCATATACCACCCCCGATAATGTCCTTACAGCTTTCTGCGGTTAAAATTATCCAAAAGGCACAAATAGGAAAGTAATGCTAGAAGAAGCCAACCAGGAGAACAGGTGTCCAAGCGTGCTTCTAGGAAATGGACTTAGTGACTTTACCATATTCCATCTTTAGCATGGCCTGAGTTTATAAAATATTCTGTGATGCGGGAATGAAACTGAAAGCGTTAAAAAGAAGTATACAAAACAAAGTAATGCTCCTAAAAACTTACTTGTGGAGAACAAGAAATATGCCACACAATATAAAAGTTCCTGTGACCATTATCCATCCAGTGATTACAAGACTGCAAGAACGAATAATTGGCATTAGTATTTTTAAAATTAGGTAATGAATCGCAAGAACGAGAAGAATGACTATACATATAACCAAGGGGAGACGAAACAAGATCTGCACTTGACAATAACTATTGGACTCACATGTAAACAAGAAACTGCAAGCCGAATATCGAAAATACTGGAAGAATGGGAAAAAAGTCCGAGTGAGTACAAAAGAAGTAGCAATCAGAAGATTAAAGAAAATATGGAACAGGCACATTCTACAAGAACATTGATATCAGGATTGAGATAATTGCAAAATTTTACCAAATCCAAGGAATGTCATGAGAAGCATAACAGCTGAGAGAATGATGAGAGCCAACCTCCTGCATGAGCATTATCCATTGCATTATAATCTGGAACACCAGGCCATACAGGATAAGGCACATATTTTTAATCTATTGACTTACACCGCAGCTATGGCATCTCTTATATCCTTTGAATTTTTATCTGCTCGCTCAGAAAGGGTGTTAGCAGAAGAGTCTATCTTGGTTAGAATCTGATCGATGTCGGTTTGGACATTTCCAGGCAGGAGCACCTGAGCAACCTGAACCTGCTTAGCTGCAGAAAGATATCCTGACACATTCCTAAGATTCCCCACAGTCGTGTCAGCCTGATTCACAACATATTGCAAAGTATTTGATGTGCTGCTGTGAAATTTTCCCTGGCCAACATACAAGACAATACATCCTACACTGAAAATGCAAAATATCATATCAGTTCCCGAATGAAAGATCACAATGAACTGAAAATAGAGAGATTGAAAAATATGTCCAAGCACGAGCAAGTGTGTCAATGTGAGAGGGGTGGTTCTTACATTGCCACGACAGTAAAGAGTATAAGCAAGATCAGTGAGAGGGCATAAGCTGCTCGAGAATATCCATAGGGCGCCCTTCTACAGCAACAGAAGTAGAGACACATGAGGAATAAGCTTAGCCCAAACACGAGGAACCAGATTCCCGCAACAACAAAAAAAGGAACAGCTGTATAAGCCACAGACTGCACATGAACAATTGACTGGGTCAAAATTTACTTGAGGAAAGAAATATTTATACATTAATGACAAGAAATTTAAAATGCAGATAGAGTATCTACAACAAGCAATTGATAGCAAAGAGGGCAAATTTTGATTTTCCAAGACAGCTAAATGCAAAAACAGGATTGCCACGTAGAACCAACACTACATGAAAAACAATGCACCTGCGGTGTCAAAGGAGGTGAAGGGCAGAATTTTCTCTCCCTTCTTAATCATTAGAAGGACTGCATTCTGGCAGCCCCACATATTTTGTATCTGGTGAAGATGCGTTGTTTGGATTGTGATCTTCCACAGAAAAATTTTTACGTTTACTGTGAACACATTTTCCAATCATTTTTTTATCTCACATACATCAAATCGCTACAATACATTTTTTTACATCAAATGGTAGTTGATTATCTGAATGTTGTATTAAGTTCAGTACAAACTGTCGAATACAAATCCTCCTAGACTAATAGCAGCACCTTCAATAGCAATCCTCCTACAGTAATGCTAGTCTATGAAACGCAATGGAGTATCACCTGATATAGAACTAAAACATTAATCAAGAAGGTAATCTTGGGAGTTTCAATAGTTCAAGTTGACTAGGAGGTGTTGCGACCAAACTTAAAATGCTATCAGCATTGGTGCTCAATATTTCATCATTGCAATGCAAAACATTTGCCACTTGAGTCATAGTCAAACTTCCAGTGCACGAGAATACAAGAAGAAGCAGTCCAAGGAACTTGCCGCATTGCAGATAATTTAAAATGCTACAACCTACAGTTCATAAAGCAGAAATTGGAAAAGCAAGAACAATTCTGAGTTCTGCTAGTGCCTGAAAGCGTATCTAAAATCTTGTGGCTATGGTTAGTCGCATTCAACAGAAAAGCACAATAATAATGTTTTAACTTTGGAATTAGCAGTAATCATATCCAGCACATCAGGATACGAAGAAATATGGCGCCAAAATGGAGCTGCAGAGCGTTTGCCACTCTAATGGACCCACAATTATTCAGATTCCAGGTTGGGTTTAGAAAGCTGATTAGCAGAATAATATAATGCTCATACTAGATCCAATAATGTATCTACACGTCCTTTCTGTCAAGAATCTTTATCCTTCAGTTAACCTTTTTGACTTTAACCTACACTCCACTCGGGGAAGTGCTGGCCAGCTCCACATAAAGTACTGTAAATCACTCGATTCGCACAAAATTAGCCCCAACTTTCAAAGTTAGATTTCATAATTTCCCACGGGACATTTTCTCAGCTTAAAGTTACGCCGCGCCCAAACAGGCACCTGAACAAACATTTTCCATCAAAAAAATTCAAAACCGGAGAAAAAGCCACCCTTTTTTTCAAAGGAAAAAAAAGAAAGAAAGATAACACTCTACTACTATCTCTGTAGCAAGAGACCTTTTCCCTTTCCAATAAGGCAGGGAATTTTTACCAACCACTCTGTCCAAAGTAATTCCTGAAACCATCTCAGAGCTTTCATCCATATATTAAGACCAGAAGGCGAATGAATACAGAAGAGGATCCCTAACTAAATTAAATTCCATAATACCCTGTAAAAAAATGCTTTCTTTAATTCCACCATTTAAAAAGGGCCGGGGGGGGGGGGGGGGGGGGGGGGGGGAGAAAGAGAGAGAGAGAAGAAGAAGAGATTTTAATAAAAATTGATACATATATTTTTAGCGACTTACAGCCCAGTAATGTTTATTCCTGATGTTCCATCCACCAGAATACTTGTTGAAGTCATCCAGAGGATCTTTTCTGTAAGTCCTCTTTGCAGCCAAAACAAGGGAAGAGTTCAAGGGAGGCTCTTCGTCACCGCTACTTCCAGTAGTAGTACTAGAGTTCTCAGCAAGAAACCTTTTTGCTCTCCAAGACACCACCACCCCATAATTTCTTTCGAGAAATGCCCCTGAAATTTCAATAAAAAGTCCCCATCGCAGATGAATTGAGCATCTTGGGGGGAAAAAATAGACAAGGAAAAAGACAGTGTGTTTTTATGAAAGAAATGCTGCTAACAGAAAGAATTATTACCTGAAGTGGGCATCCTGTGGGATGTAGGAAACAGTGGAGCATCTTCTCCAGATGAGAAGGAAACGGAAGCGGAAGAGAGGAAGAGAAAAATGGGGACAAGGGAGAATAGCTGAGACCCCCTCCTGGAGATGCTAAGGCATGACATTGCAGCGAGTAGTAATCAAATGAATAGCTTTTTGCTTTCTTAACGGCGATGTTTCCGTAAGTCCCTGCTGCAACAACGTGTATCAACGGTACGTGTGTGTTAGAAATAGATCTTTTAGATCAAAATCCTCAAGAAAATGTACTACTGCTCACGTTGCTCAACGCTGCTGTGATATTGAACTATTTTAACTGTATCAAGCAAGGTGTGGTGCCTGGTTAGGATTAGTCATGAATGAATCAAAATGGGACAAAAGAGGCAATGGTTAAAAGTTGAGATCGGGAAATTTATTAAATTAAGCACAAGACATGTGGCAAGTTTGGTGACGATTGACACATGACAGATGGCAGGGAGAGACCAGAAGAGAGTAGAGACTGAGACCGGTGGTGCGGTTTTATTTGTCTGTTGAAACTTTGGACCGCTACTAATAATTTATTAAGCACTTACTAACAACTATACATTACTTAACTCAAATTAAAGTTAATATATTCTCTCACTCACTCTCCTTACAAATATAATACTTAAACTCGTTTGGATTGTAATTTTTTGCAGGAAAATTTAATATTTTTCGTGTACATATTTCTTAATTATTATTTTATCTCTGGTACATCAAATTGCTATAGCATATTTTTTTTACAAAAGCTCTTAAAAATATCAATCCAAACGAGAAGTCTACGTAGATTGGAGTCTATGAGAGTTTTTATAGCAAAATACACACTATAATTATGTATATATGAAATAAAAAAATAATTTAAAAAATATGTTAAAGGAATATTTTTAGAAAAGGTTTCCAAAAAGCTTATGCCTAACAAAATTAAGCTTCAAAAAAAGAACATTTTTAGAATTTTTTTTTGTTGTCAAAAACTCATAATCCAAACAAGCTTGAAGTGACATAATTGCCCCTTTAAGACCTATACATAAATAAACAAGGAGGAGAAGTACACGGGGTCATAGTAGACTGTGTGCATTTTTCTCTTCGATAAATCTCTCACGTAAAGGCCAAACCACCAATTAATAATGAAGATTGAATATCAGACGGACCGAAGCTGTAGTGTGGGATAATCAATAATGGGATTTGACTGCTCCTACCATTTTAACAGGTTCTAGTCTTCAGTGGGATTTGACTAAGGATTTTGGTTAATGATTAGCTTACCACTTAAACCCACAATTTGATCGCATAGGACAGCAATCTCTTGCCTTGCTACAAATAGGATATAGCATCAATTTTACCTGGCACCAAACAGGCAAAGATGTCTTCTTCTTTTGCCTTTTCCATCTTTCTACTGCAAAATGATTACCTTTACGCTCTTCATCTACACGATTATTATTGAGTGTATAATAGACTGGGAGTGATTGAAAATGAAAGAAAAAGACGAAATGGTCGGCATCGTTTTGCAAGTAGAAGAAGATTTACATGCAAGAATCTCAATTTGGAAGATGCAAATAAGTGCAACAACCAAAGCCCAAAAAAAGAAAAAAAAAATTTAGTCATAAACTGCAGGGACCAAAAAAATACTTTGCACTTGTTCTTCAGCACATATTACTACTTCTACTAGTACATCTTTTTGGGTTGGTTTTGAAATATAGTGTAGTACTTCTACTAGTCTTTGCCTAAAAGTACGTCCGTCCAGAATTTGCGCGTACAAATTTACTGATAGGAGAGGAATTAGAAAGATTTGAATTTTGTTGATTGGACTGATCAAGCAATCGTTATCAATTTACTTGTGTTATCAATCCATCAATACACGTATAAGTTATATACACATACGAGACAGAAGGTAATTTCCGAACAAATGATTTAAAATATTTATTTAGCGGCTCCTTCTCCTAGAAATTAAGGAAACTCATCCACGTTACTTTTTTTTTGTTTCTGTTCAGTACGGGTGCTATACACATACGATATATATATAATTTTTTTTTGAATCTTAAAAAAAAAAAAAGACGCCGATAAGGACTGGACATTGTTCATGATCCTAATTGATCATCCTGTCTGCTATCTGGCAGCCTCTCAGTCGCTACCTTTAAGAAAGAGGAAGGGAAGGGAAGGGAAGGGACGAGACGATCGGCTGGCCTAATAGTCTCTGTCACCGTCTTTGGCTTAGGAGTCGCTTTTCATCGACAAAATCCCTGAATATGTGTGAAACCTCATACGATATCGAGTCATTATCATGAATACGGGCAACACATTATGTCGAGACAATTATTAGCCCATCTGGAAAGGCATTTTGATTTAGAAGAACATTTTATTGTATTTTTCAAACATGTCTTCCAATAGCCTTTCTTCTCTTCCATACATTTCATATAAAGTCTCTTTTTTTTAAGGACAAAATCGCAATGGAAGATTAGTTGTCTTGCTTAATTAAGTAGTCTTTTGCCAAATAGTTTAGTAGCATAACATAAAATCCACTTATTTCACGAGTACCAAAGAACACGTTGAATCCTCTATATTAGATTTTCGTAATCTCTATACTGCGTGAAAGAAGATGCAGCTAACAAGTTAAGAGGGGGTCTCAGATGTCAAATTTTTTAATAAAAATGAAATTGATTTAGACAAAATATCTAAATTAGGACTGCAAACGAGCCGAGTCGAGTCGAACTTTGGCCTAATCGAGTCGAGTATCGACATAATTTCATTGAACTCGAACTCGAGTTCGAGCTCAACGAGCTGACAATTTCAAACTCGAGCTCGAAAAAAATAAAAAATAATTATTTTATTTTTAAAAAATAAATAAAATAATTTTTTTTCTTAATAAATAATACAATATTAAGGATATATATGTAATTTTATTATAAAAATTTAAAAATATAAAAAATATATATACTTAAAATTTTAAAATTTAAAAAATATATATATTTAAAATAATATATATATATATATATACACTCGAGCTCGCGAGCTAACGAACTTAATATTTTGAAGTCGAGTAGCTCGATATTGATCGAGTTCGAGTCGAGTTTGACTCGAGCCGCTTGCGAGCGGTTCGATTCGTTTGCAACCCTAATCTAAATACGGAGTATGCATTAAATATGAATGTGTAAGTTCACGTAATAAGGTCAGCTAAGTATGATGATTTAATTATATATTATCGAGCGTTCCAGAGCACCCCTGATTAGAATATTAAAAAAATCCGAAGTCGGTGAAAAAAGATAGAAACTTGTTGGTATTCGCATGTAAGTGGTAGTAAACGTTTGTTCGGAATTTGATCATATACAATAGTAATATATTTATGAAAATGAAAACGTACCTGCTGCACAAGGTCCGTTGAAGTGTAAACTAAAGCAGGAGAAGCTACGTGTGTAAGCGATGTGGGCGATACTTGAGACATACGCTTTTCCAACCCGACATTTGTACCCTAAAGAAAGAAAAAATAAATTACAGAAAACAAATCAATTGTTGTTGTTAGATAAAGACTTATACGCCACGGAATATACGCAAATCCTGAATAAGTAGGCGGCCAACTCCTGGAGCAAATCCTGAATTAGGAATGGTAATAAGTAGGTCCGTGTAACTTGTAGCATCTAATAATTGCCATATGGCAGGTGGCTGGCTGACCTGTGAGGCGGATGTGGAGATTTCCCTTACTTGCCAAAAATCTCTACATTTTTTTTTAAAAATATATTTTTAATTAATTTTTTATCATACATATATTAATTCGTTATAGTTTATTTTCTAAACAAAATTTTTAAAAAAAATTATAATCCAAACACAACCTTATTTACACTCCACTAATGAGAGGGCGCCCTGGTGGTACAGCTGGAGAATTTTTTTTTTTTTTTTAAGAAAGAGAATATGATGCGATCGAGCGATCATCGACAACTCAGCTGCTCTTTGCCCGGACGGTGCATCAGAGAATTCTGTACTAGAGAATATGGTGAGGTTTTTGATTAGTGGAAATCGGTTCCTAAATGCAGGCAGCCATGCATGCATGGAGAAAACAAATTTAGTTGTTGTCAATCCAGCGATCATTTTGACCATGGTGAGGCCGCCTTTACCCACCGCAATTAAAGTCCTATTATTATTTAGGAACAAGGAGCAATAAAGATCAATCAATCAGCAGAAGCAGAAAACATAAATGCAGAAAAGGCTAATTGGGGGGGAGGGATACCGTAAATAATTACGTTGGGAGGCAAGGCAGAGATTTCCAAATTGTCGGGACTTGTCAAATGATGATCATACATGTATGTCTTCAGGATGCTGTGCATTGATTAATCCACACCCACTGCTGCTGCAATATAGTATCTATCACTCATAAAATGCAATGCATTTTCTCTCCTTTTTTTTTCTTTTTGGGGGTAAAAAATATATGAGATGATGTGTTTAAAACTCGAGAGGATTGGTAAGAATCTTGAAGAGCTGTGTTTTATATTTATACTACTACTAAATGTCGTGATCTGATCTAAACGCAGCCACATCTTATTCCTGGTAGCTTGGCCTGCTGCCCCCCCAATTTCAGTGACAGTAACAACGGATTTTTCGGCCTATTTAAGGAATTCCTTTTGGTTCCTGCTGAAAATCAGTTCTTCCTTTTTTTGTTTTTTCCAACTATCAAATAGGGTACAAGAAACGTCATCCTCCTTTTCCCCTTTAAGACTCTGCGTAGATGAAGGCGAATTACATAATACACGGCTATGTGGCATGGATTATTGATTTTGTTCACAATAACCAATATGGTTAATATTTCTTTCTTTTTTTTTTTTTGGGGGGTTGGGGGTGGGAGGTGTTGGATTGTTGGGGATTGGGAGCCTTTTTTTTTTTTTCCTTCCTGAGTGATAAAATGTACTCCCTCCCTCCGTCCCATATGTTTAGTCGGTCACGCTCTCCTCTTTAGGGACGTTGTCCGGTCTTGGGCAATCAAGGTTCGAGTCTGCCTGGAGTTATCGTATCCGGAGTGGAGTGGGGCCTCCTCTCCCGGGTCGCAGGGAATTAGTCGAGTCTCGTAAGAATTGACCCGGACACCCCTGTGTTGAAAAAAAAAAAAGAAGTTTAGTCATGTTTGGAGATTTATACTTTTTATGCATGGTACACTTCATCAAAAAGTTTTTCTTTTTGTTTCACTTTTGTCATTAATCATATACTAATTAAAGTAAAAAGTAGAAAGCAATCCCATCATATTTGTCTTTATATGTCATTAATGAATAGCATAAAGGAAATTTTAGAGTATAAAGTAATTAGAAATGTCAAACATGACAAATATTTTGGAACAGTCAAAAAAGGAAAGTATGACACTTTCAATAAGACGGAGGGAGCAATATATTACCCTTAACTGTTCATATTATCTAAAACAAATACGCTATTTGAACAGGAAGGTTTCTTTTTATGTACAAAACCTATGCAAATTGTTCCAAAATAGTATTACAGAAGCTACTTACTATTTATTAGACACTAAAACCGTTCCCGCATTGCACATTGTTCACCTGGGCCAATATGCAAATCATATGAACTTAGATGATTTGCATGCCCCATGGCCCATCAAAACCGGAATCAACGTGCCCAACAAACTCCGGGCGTAGGCTTAGTTGTTTCACGTTTTAGATCGGAAAGGCCCAACTATCTGTAATCACATATGGCGTGAGGGCAGGTGAGAATTTTCAATTTAACAAATCTTGATGTCGATCATGTTCAGCTCATCCCCGCCACATGATGACAAACTTTTCATGATCTTTTTTGAAGTGCTAAATTTACTGGAGACTTTTGAGGTGCTAAAATTATTACCACTCTCTAGATGGAACCATCACTGGAGACTCTGTTTCGAGGTGATGAAATTAGCACGAAAAGATCTTATCACTTTCTCCCGAAATGGTAAAACTATCACAAACAACTTACGAGAACATTTTATTACAAGTCAATTGATTATATTTTAAATCCCTCTATAAATAGGGGTTATCGCCTTGTTAATATCAAAGAGATAAAGAGCGAACTGAATAGTTGATATTAAATTGAAGTTTCATTTAAAAAATGAATAGCACTTATTTCTTATTTATTCGATGTACAATCACCGCAAAATCATTACCCGCCAAATATAGATTAGTATTAGTTCCCGGCTTCAAATCCTCTGTCCCCAAAGTAGTCTCTGTCCCTTATTTGTACAGCTGCCACGTGTCTCTAGGCTTTTGTTACTCAAGTTAGCCTTTTGATAATAATCGGTTGACAAGTTTACTTAAAATCAATTAAAACAGATAACTCAAAACTTTTTATTTTATTTTATTTTTAACCAAAAAAGAGTCTTATTGATCATAAACATAGAAATCAACTAAAACTTTTCTTTATTTTGTTTGAATTTGAATTAACAAAACTTGTAAATCAATTATTATCGATTTATTTGAGTTTGGATTAACAAAAGATTAGAGACACGTGGCAGCTGTACAAATTAGGGACACAGACAACTTTGGGGACAGAGGATTTGAAGCCATTAGTTCCCTCCTGCACTTTTTTCCTTTCTTTCCTTTCCACGTGCATTTAACCCCCTTTTCTATAAAAACAAAAACCTGCTGCGCTGTCATGTATAGAGTAGTATTTATTACTGAAAAAAGAAAAAATATTACGCGATTGCTTTATAATGAACTAGGACGGTAAGATTAATCAAAGAAAGAATCTTTGGGTGTGCTTTTAAAGTTGTATGCACAATCTTAAATTAACATAGAAAATCAAATTTAAATTCCTATGTTATTTTCTTGAATTGTCAAAATTTTTTGGTTTTGTTTTTGCAATTATTGTGAATAACTTCAAATTTAATTTCGTTTAGATTAGATAAGTTAGGTTGAACATTGGGCGCAAGTTTTAGCCAAATCAAACTTGAATAAAAATAAATGATAAGCACATGGATGTTTTTCCTGTAATAAACATTAAAAAGAAAACAAATATATGTCTTATTAAGATCAATTAAGCTTCACGAACTTTCAAACCGGGTATTATATACGCTAATTCAACTCAGAGCTAAATCAAGCTGTTTGAAAAAAGGGGAAAAAAAGAAAAATATTTAAAGCGTCACTCATTTATTGTCAAATGAATTTTTTTATCATTCACTTCTAAAATGTTAACTTTACGTCACTTACAAATTCAAGTTAATTTTGATCTTAACTTAAGTTTTTAGCCATTTTTTTAGATTGAATTAATCACCACATGACCTATATGTAGTCATTTTTTATGTATAAAAAGGTCAGATATCAAAAAGATGGCAAAAACAAATATGGATTAGATTTGATCCTACTCTTTTTAGGAGTAAAAATGAATATGGATCGATTATTTGTTTGATTATAAAAGGGAATTAACCTTTTAACTCTAAAAAATGACTATATGTAGATTACGTCATGGATTCAGTGTAAAAAGTGATTAAAACTCTGGTTGGCACCAAATTTTATCGATGATCTTGTAATGGAGGTAAAATTATTATTTTAACAAATTTTATCTATTTGATTTCATGAGAAGTATATAGTTATTATTTTAAAATTGATAATTCATTTGAGACGAGGCATTTTCGCAAGGAAAATACGTGAAGGAACTCATGCGGTCTTATCTGCATTAGAATTCCCTTTGTGTAACAATTATCCAAGACTCTCTAAAAGGTAAATACTTGCGGGCATTAGCGAATTGAGAACTCTGTAGTATTGAGAGGGGAGACTCTCCGGCTTTGTCTGCGCATCCGCATTTGACACCTCATCTCCTCTTTCTCTGCTGCTGCTCATTTGCTGACTGCAGTTTAAACCTCCAGCAGCACCCACCCAGACTCTCTCTCTCTCTGGGAGATCCCATATCCACAAGGTTTTGTTCGTCTTCTGTTATTTTGTTTGTTTTATTTTATATGATTCATCTTGCATCGCTTGTCTCATCATCAAGAATTCAAGAATAGATACAGCGCCTGCCTTTTGCTTAGGATCCTAGGGTTATTCCTACTTGTTCCAGCTCCAATACACCACCCCTTTAGTTCTGTTTCTCTTGTGCTTATTCAATTCATTCGGTAGTAAAAGAAAGATTGATTTTTTGGCCTAGATATTGTTCCTCATAGGGTCCTGACGGCTTCCTTTTCTTTTTCTTGTTTTTTAGGGTTAATATCCCTTGGTCATGTAGATAATTAGCTGTAACGGTGTTCCAACACTGAGGTTTTGGAGCTTCGAATTTGAGCTTTGTTTAGCTAAGATTAGTGTGTTTTGATTACTTGTCAAATAGCAAAAGAAGTTGGGTTGGTTGAACAGTTGGGTAGATGTTCTTTCTGCTTCAGGGCAAAAGAAGACGCCAAGTGTCAATGAAATCCTGATCCCTTTTCCTTCACCATTCCCTGTAACCAGTGTAATTGTGATGTGTGATTCCAGACGAGGTTGGTTTTGACCCTGCACGATGATTCCCAATCGTGGTTCTGAACCTATACTTCTTGCTATTGCTGGGATGTGTTGCAAGTGCACGTGACAAAAACTGATGTCTAATAATTATGGGATGTGATCACATTGTTTGTTGAATGCAATAATGTTAAAAACTTGACAAACAAAGGTGCCATACTTATTAGTAACGGTTTAAGTGTCATACCTGTTGGTCTTGGTGTGACCGCAAAAAAGTTACACATATTTTCGCATTTTCATGTCCCCTCCCTGTCTGCATGCTTATACGTAGGCTATGGTTTCATGGTACCCATGCCTATGAGCTTGCATTAATGGAAATGATGTTCTGGATCAAGATTTTGTTCTCTTTGCATGATTTAGCTATCCTACAGGCTTGCCTTTGGAACAAACTGAAATTTTGATCCTAAACTTTCAAGGATCAGAGACAGTTTTAAGGGAATGGCCGGCAATGGTGATGACAACAGGGTGGTTTCAGGAAAAGATGAGGCAAATTGTTCAGAGACCACTGTTGAGATAAAGATAAAGACATTGGATTCTCAGACTTACACATTACGAGTGGATAAATGTGTATGTACTTTTGGATCCCTATTGTTCTTCCCGTGAATAATTGCCGGCACATTGTTCTAGGGCACCTCCTCTCAGTATTGTACCTAGTTTGATGCTTGGATATTGTTCTAATTTCCTCATTTCCAATAAATTGTTGGATCATTTGCTGTTACCTTGCTTATGCATTATTAAAGAAGTATTGCAGGTGTCAGTCCTTTTTTCTAACAGTTTTAATCTTCCAATTCTTGTTGCAGGTGCCTGTCCCTGCACTGAAGGAACAAATTGCTGTAGTTACTGGTGTGTTGTCAGAACAGCAGCGGCTTATATGTCGGGGAAAAGTTTTGAAGGATGATCAACTCCTTTCCGCTTATCGTATCCTTTTTCCATATGTCATTAGCTTCTTAGTTAGTTACTCTAATTCCATTGGTGTTGCTTATAGCAGGGTACAATCATCTTCTTACTATTGTATGTTCTATTGTGGTTTTCTTTTCGTCCAATAGAATCTTAACTATAGGGAATTTACACCCTTATAACCAGATTTAACATTTTTTTTTCGCTTATGAAACAAAGTTAAAGAGTAATAGGCTATGTGAGAATGAATTATAAATTACTCTCTACATTTGTGTCTCCCAATAACCTATCGCAATTCATGATTACCAGATTTAGTGGAAATAACAATACCAGTCTTCAGAAGAATTTATTTGTACATCCACGAGCAATAAAAACTCTGTTAAGTCTATATGCTGATAATGATTACTTACAGTTTCAAAATATCTGTTCCAGACTTTTACATACTTGGGAATTATTCGATAAAAGATGGATCTTGACAGCTTGAAATTAATCTTTTTCTGTTTCAGTTATTGCAGAGGCCCTATGAAGGACTAATTAGCAAACTGCATATATATTGTTTTCATTTGTGTTTGACTGCATAATTACCTTGGAAGGAAAAAAAAAAAAACCATGGCAGTGTATGCTCAGCTCTATTAAATGGGAAGTTAATAGTGCGTATTCCTGTTTGTGTTTTTTATGATCATTGTCATTTTTACTACTTCTGTCATTGAGTATTAAATATTGGTTGACCTTTGACATTGGAGACTACCTGCTATAATCAAGCGGTGTCTTCCAGCTAGAAAAAAATTCTAGCTTTTGGTATGTCTGATATAGAAGTTTGCTGTATGGATAGCTGAGTTCCTTGACTAAATATTTATTAGATGTGGAAGATGGACATACATTGCACTTGGTTGTGAGACAACCCGTTGTTCCATCATCAGAGGGCTCTCCGAATTCAGGTAGGACATATTGTATCTGCAGACAAATTTCATTGTGAATCTGATTCCTTTCGATGACTGGTGTGAAAAGCTGGGTTTGAAGTTAATATAGGAGCATGGAAAGATGCACCTTCTTTCTAAATACAAGATCTTCTTGGCCTTTTCTATATTAAACAGTGCACTGACTATATTATTGTCATGCCATCCTTGCTGCTTTCAATATTTTGTGGAAGTGCTAATTTTGAGAATCAATCTTCTCAAATGAGAACCTACAGTCATCAGAATGTTCCTTTCATAGTCATGATAGTCACTCGGATCTTTGGCTTTCAAGCAACTGAAGAATTGTTCAATTTACTACTGTCTAGGAGATTTGAGTCTGAATGACATCCTGAAATTGAATCGTTTACTGACTGAAGTTAGTAGCAAAGAAACTTTGTGGTCATGGTGATGTTTATGGATCTTGATTATCTATTCACCTTTCCCTGCACATACTCCATCCTTTGATTTAGTGATATATCAGAAATGGATGCTTCTGCAAGGTTGTTATCATTTGATCTTAGGCAGACTGTAAGGCGTTATTTCTTGCAATGGCTCTGAAACTTATCTGAAACTTGAAAAGTTTCAGTGTTTGTTCTGGGTATGTAAGTTATTTAGTAAGTTGGTCCAGAAGAATATGTACATTGTCGTTCAAATTAGGGGATAGCTGTCTTATTTCCACTTTATCTCTGTAGATAGTTACGTGAGAGATGGGTAGCAGAATAATCCTGCAATAAAACTAATATGGAATGCAGTTCAGGGTTTGCAGCATAATCCTATGACATATATGGCATCAATGTGAAAGTTGACTAGTGTTGTTTATGACTGATTTCATGAGAAACTCACTGCTGTGGTTTACTTTCAGTTATGTAATACACTGTTAGATCCAGGGCTAAGTTCGGTATTCTGTTGATATGCTAAAAGGCCTATTGTTGATATGTTTGTCTGGTATTTTATTCGTTTTGCCGTTTGTTTATGGTGACACAGAGGAAGATGTTCTGGTTATAATCTTCATAAGCTCTACCAATAAAGATGTTGTAATACTGGATTCCTGTTGGTTAAATACTCATGTTATAGTTTCTTATTTCTTTGACCTTTGAATGGTGTACAATGAAATGGTGAACTCATCGGTTGCCCTTAAGTTGTCATTGGAAGCTGAATGCACTCATGTTATTCAACGTACTTTTTTTTCATTTTCTATTGAGAAACCATTTGGCATTCCATGTAACCCCTAAACTGGTCCCTGTTCATATTCTGTGTGGTCAACTAGTACACTGGTGGAACTAGGAACTTAGCATTGGTGGGGTTAGACTGTAAAATTGTATATTTCAAAGTAGTTGTCTTGCAATTTTTGCAAAAAGCTTAGGGGGCAAAGCTAACTTGGTCAAAGGTAGAAGTGAAAATATTAACTGTTTTAAGAGCATATAAAGGAATTTCTAAAATTTTTTGTTTTTTCCGCCCGGTGGGGGGGGGGGAGATCTAAATTTTACAAGGATATATGTGAAAATTTCAAAATTTTAGAAGGTACATAAAAGAATTTATAAAATCTTGGGGCGGCGGCTGTCCCTCCCTGCCCCCCCTTGCGTCAGTGAGCTAGTAAATGTTTGTCCATTCTAATAGGGCCTTGTCTTCGCTTATGGCTAGAGCAGTATTATCCTTTTTAGACCTTCAAATTATGTTATTGTGGTCTTCTCTACCTCTAGTTTTAAAAACTGATAATCAGTACGACAATGCATAAAGTGGAAAAGCATTTATGCTATTATTCTGTTACCTAATCTATGTCTTGATGATGTACTTCTTGAAGGGGAAATGGGAAAAGAGAAAAAGAAAAAAACTATTATGGTCTCAGAGTTTGTGATTATCAATTCCTGTAGAACGCAAGAAGTTTGGAATTTCTGAAATCTATCTAATTGTTTGAGGATTATTTCACGGAGTTGGTGGGATAATGGCAGATTCTTGTAGATTTATATAGCTGATTATGAACATAGCAGATGGATGAGATAAATTGAGAAATTATTTCGCTAGCAGGTACAAAGCGTGCCTATCTGTTTCAGTTGTCCTGAAACATGTCCTTTAGTTTTATTGGATAGTCTAGAACCTTTTGTCTGCTGGTGAAGCAGTGAGCCTTGCGCCTTAGTCCATGGCCAAGGTCGGAAGAGCTAATTTGGATAATAAGTGAAGAAAGAGAGACTCACTCCCTCTACGTCCATTTGACTTTGCATTGTGACACTGGAGGTCAAGGGGTTGGTTGACAGAGACCGACTCCTTGCTTGGTGGTAAGGCTGTGTATACCTAGCTCTTCACAGACCTAGCAGTGGTAAACAGGATCATGCTGGTAAATAAAGTTGGTGAGACAGGATTAGCCATTGTGGAGGCAAAGCTAGCATTTCAGTTGATCTAATCGTTGGATGGTAGTTAGGAAAAGAAGGGAAGGTAATCAGTGGAGTTTGATGAAGTAGACTGGGTCTACTGTTGGACAATGACATATTAGAATTGTAGGCCTTGGCACACATTTGGGACCCACATTTTGGGTCTTGGTCTACCCAATGACCCAGTCGAAGTAAGATTTCATGTTAGAGGTGCTGCATGGATGCGTCTTCTATTTAATCTATGGGTGAACAGGTAGATGTGGCTATTATTGCGTGTATTTGAACTTGACTGTTTCAATAGGTGCTAATTCCTCAAAAATTTAAGTGCTGGGGGATGTACCATGAAACCCCTTTTTTAGTTCCTGCTCTTCTATAGTTTTCCTCTCTTTATGCACCTGCCTTTAATCCAATTGTGTTTGGTTATTCTTTGTCAAGTATCTTCCTTGTGTCTGCCTCTGTTGTTTTTGCAAATTTTGTCAGAAAAATTTGATGATTAAGCACAACATGTTTGCAGCTACTGATCCTGCATCCACTGGTGGGCGTAGTCAAGGAAGCCGAGGTCCTGGTGTTGTAGTTGGAAGCTTTAATATCTCTGAACAAGATGGAAGTTTTCCTGATTTAAGTCGTGTGAGTGTTGCTGTTTTGGCCGCTAGTACTCTTTTCTTTTGGAAAATAGATTTTAGGCCCCGTTTGGCAAATGAGTTTTTTGGGTGTTTGTCTAAAACTTTACTGTAACTTACTGTAGAATTTGTAGGAAAACTTTTTGAGTTGTAATAAAACTTTCCTTTTTAACAAAAAAAAGAATCTATCCTTTTTTTCCCTTTTCTTTTTCCATTTCTTTCTCTCTCTCTTTCTTTTTCCTTTTCTTTCTTCTCCTCTCCTTCTCTCCCACCCCACTGCTCTTCTTCTCCAGCGTCGACGACGGTGGCGCTGTCAGCCTTCTCTCTCTCTTTTTTTTTTCTCTCTCCCTCCCTCCCCTCTCCTGTCCTCCCCTTCTCCTCCTACCTCCCTCCCTTCCTTCCCTCTTCCCCTCTTCTCCCTTCTTTCTCGTCACATTCTTCCCCTCTCCTCCCCTCCCCTCTTCTCCTCCTCCCCCTTTCCCCACTCTCCCCGCCACCTTCTCCCCCGTTTCCCTCCCCTCGCCACCCTCCTCCCCCAGCTCCAGCCTGCTCACTCCTTCAGCTCTGGAAACCAGACCAAAGAAACCCTTACTAGTCATCCGACCTTCCTCACCTTCTGCTTTGGCTTCTCCCATGAAATCCTACCGACCTGAGGTTGTCAATGAAAGAATTAGGATTTACTAGCCGTTGGACCAATCGTGGTACCATGGCTGCATCAAACTTTTCGATGAAATCTCTGGTAAGCATTTGGTTCTCCATGATGATGCGGATGAGGAATTATTGAACCTTACCGAGGAAAAGATTGAGTGGTCGGTTGAGGAGGAACCTGTCAGGGGGAGGGAGAAGCGGAACAAGGTGGCGGGGAGAGGGGAGGGGAGGAGAGAAAGAAAAGAAAAAAATAGTGGCTGGTGGGGCACCGCCGGAGTTGCCGGGCGGTGGTTCTGGTGGTGGGTTGGTTGAGGTTGGGGGAGGAAGAAGAAGAATAGAAAGAAGGGATTTGTGTGTTTTTGGGTATTGTAAGGTGTGGATTTTTAAAATTTTGGGGAGTTTTTTGAGGTTACTGTAGCTAAAGTTGTTAAAAAACTTGTAGGAGAAAAACTTGTTTGCCAAACAGGGCCTTAGATTAAAAGCTCCTGTTATACTTAAATGGTGTCAGAATGACTTATTTCTTACCCCCCTTTTTCATTCTACTATCTTTCCTTTGCATATTCTAGGTTTTTTCTGCTCTGCTTGGTTCTTTTGGAATAGCAGGTGCTGGAAGTGGCAGTGAAGGGATTGATCTTAATGTAAGTTTTTGAAGATTTTCCACTATCAACCTCGCATACTCTTTTGGGGCATTTTGTTGTAATTTCTACAAATTTAATACGTGCTAATTCTACTGTTGGCAATGATAAAGTTTCATGTTTTTAGACTTATCTTCAATGAATGGCTGTTTACCTGTTTTAATTGACAGTAAACTTGTGATGTATTCATGAAATGGCATTTAAACCATGGAGTCCTGCTTTGGCAGGGTCATAGATTTTGCATTCAGGTTATGAGTTTTCTTTGGACTTGCTAGACATTTGTAAAGGAGTTGTATATCCATGAATCATGACATTAATTGCTGATATTACACAAGCAGAGCTCTTATGACTTCACTTGTTACAGTTATACTTGGTTGACCTGCTTAGTGTAAATCTGCATGCTTTATGTGCAGCTTTATATACTTCTTGTGCCTTAGGCACTGTATTGTTTCCTTAAGGTACTGTTCCATTGAACTGAAAAATAACTGATAGTGCTAGCAAGGATCTTATGTTTTCTTTCTTCAATGTTTGGTTAGACATGACTTGGCAGAAACCAACTTTCACTCTAATTTTCGCCATTTAACAAGCATGCTAAAAAGATTTCTTTTCTTTTCTTTTCTTTTCGCCATTTAGACATGTCTGCTTTGCTCTTCCTGACTTTTCTTTAAGAATTTTCCAGATTTTAGGTGGAGCCTTTGTGTGAAGGGTGTTCGAGCTCAATAATCATGAAATATGACTGAATATGTATTAATTTTATTTGTCTCAACTTTTCTTTTCTTTTTTTTTCCTTTTTGCGTACTATGATTTCCAGGAGCATCCACTAGAAAGGATTCTAAACGGCCCTAGTCTTGGTGGTCTAAGAAATTCTAGCAGGCCACAGACAGACCAAGCTGATTCAAGGGGACAAGCAATAAATGATTCTGGTAGTTTCTCTGTTCCAACTGCTGATTCTGTGGAGTCCCTCCAGCCGCCTGTAAGTTTCTTGTGTTATTATTATCATTCTTATATTTTTCATGCAGGAAGCATTCTCTTATTGTCATGGAATCAAGAACAAATTACAATACAGTAATATGTTGAATTCTTAATACCTTTTTTTTGAAGAATTTAACAATATATTGATTATGGTCTTGGTATTTTTTCTGTTCTCAACTTTCTCCATGTCTGGAAGCACTTATTTTGCAAAACATGGGTGCTTTAGGGAGTGACAAGAGTCAAGAATCCTAGTAGTTTGTCCTTCAGGAGAATATTCTTCTTTTGGTGATTAGAGGATTAGCTTTTGGTCTTCTGCTTCCTGTTCTTATTTTCAGAGGAACTAAGAAAGCAATATTGGATGTGATTCACATCTTCCTAAACAAGCAACTTATTTGAGGATCTGATACTACAATTTGGTGCTCCCCTGCACCATCTCTTTCAAACTCTCTGGCACAGAAAACTAAAGGAAACTTTAGATAGCAGGACTAGATTACTAGGATTAATGAAGAGTGCGTTTCTAAAACTACTATTAGACTTAGAAATAAGGCATACCTACCAGAATATTGAACGAGAACTTATATAACGCTAACATGCTCCTGCATCAATCTCAGTCTGCGTAGCAAGGCTAGTTAACAATTGTATTGAGTTTGATTTTTCTTGCAGATTATCCCTGATTCTTTAGCAACTTTGTCCCAGAACTTAAATCGTTTGAGGCAGGAATTTGTTGCCAATGGTCAGGAAGCTTTTCTGCTCTTGAAATCTTAGTTTGTGTCTCCATTTCTCTGAGAGATTCCCTTATGGTGTTTGCAGTTCAAGAACAGACCAACTTAAGTCAGGCTGTTGGCATTCGTGGGAGGGATGGACAAAATTCAGATGCAGCATCAGTTTCTACTGTCCAAAGAGGACTTCCAACACCGGCATCCTTGGCAGATGTGATGCTGACTGCAAGACAGATTCTCAATGAACAAGTAGAAGAGTGCTTATTGGTATGTGATTGCTTTTATGACTTTTGTTAGTGAAAATATCTTGAGATTCTGATCTTATGGTGTTGTGTGAGAGACAAGAAAGTAGGCTGCAAATAAAGCTTATGGATTTGAGAAGTCATATGGTTTCAGTTCTGACAAAAGTAACAATGCTGCTATCTTAAGCTGAGATTAAAAAATCTTTAACTGAATTTTGTTTAATAAAAGTTCTTTTGGTGAGTTTCAGTCCCTTTTTTTTGGTTGTAAAGTGAGAAATATCATTGGGGATCAGAAGATGTGGAAGGAAAGATTAACTTGCCCCTGGGCGTATAAATTTTCTTGGTGCCCTGAGTGTGGAAAGTGTTGCTTCCATTCCCCAGATCTGCAATAAAATACATTAAAGGTCCGGTCAGGGAGATCATAAGCAAGAACAGCTGCCCCAAAAGGACGAGAAAAGAACACAAAAAGAAGAGGGACATGGATCCGGATATGGCAAAAATTGGTCTTGATACACTAACCTGGGATGCCCAAACTTGTCATGTTTCTTGTAAGCTTGTTGGACAAACTGACTTTATGCTTGTTTTCAGCTTGTACTTTTCTTGCTGGCCTTCACTTTTTGCTAATGTGGAAGCTTGCTTGTGGTCTTAGCTAATGCGGGGCATTCAGGTAGAATGTTGCCATTCTCCATTCTGACATTGCAAAAAGAAACAATAATCCAATAAAAGTTAGATGTAAACTATGAGATAGAATTGGTGTGGTTAGTTGAAGAGTATTCTTTATACCAACCCCAAAGGTCTGGCTGGCTGATTCACTAGCTTTCCAGGGTTTGTCTCGGCCAAAAACTGCGGAAGGCAGGCATGATAAACTGATAGATTTCTTTTTTCTTACTGCTTTTGTCTATATGATAGGACATCATTACTGTTATGATTATATTTAACAATCTTGTTATAAGAGTATGGTTAATGAACCTTCTTGTTTTCTTGATTTCTTTTTATTTAGCTACTTGCAAGACAGCTGGAGGATCACGCAAATGTGACTGATGCTTCAGAACGAGTGAGAATTCAATCTAGTGCTCTAAGATCGGGAATTCTTCTTCAAAACTTGGGGGCCGTGCTACTTGAGCTTGCTCGGACAACAATGACGTTGCGGATGGGGCAAACACCGGTATGTTTAACTACGTTGTGAATGTCGGAATTAGCTGAAATAAAATTACATCTGTTCCCGTACTCGTAGTTTTAGATGGCAAATTCAAAAACCTTGGGAATAATTTTGTTTTATCTGCCAACCATGGTAATAACCCCCGTCTCTTACTCAGGCCGAAGCTATCGTAAATGCAGGGCCTGCTGTGTTCTTATCGCCAAGTGGTCCCAATCCTATAATGGTTCAGGTGATAATAAAGTCCAACAAATGTATTTATTTCCATTTGTGTAGCATGTTTGAGTTGTATACTAATGCTTTTTCTTTGAACTACATGTAGCCACTTTCTTTTCAACTGGGAACAGGGTTTGGTGGGACTGGTGGAACTGTCCAACAGAGCTCTGGAATTCCTGCTGGATCTGGTGGTTCTGGCGTCTTTCCAAGGAATATTGATATCAGAATCCGAACAGGTACTCTGCCACATCTAGTCCTGTTTGTATCTTGAAATTCAACTTCTGAATGGCATTCAAAATATTTGCCCTGTTGGCTTGTGAATGGGTTCTTTGATCTGAATTAAATATTCTCATGGAGAATCTGCTTTCCTCTAGTGGCTAAAGAGATTCTTGATTGCCTTTCCATCTGTTACATTATTTGGTGACGATTTTTGTGTTGCTTGTGTTTAGTTGCTGTGCCAGCAAGTGCAAATCGAAGAGAGTCAAATGGTGCACAGAATCATGGATCGACTGTTCCTGCAGCTATTAATACTGGAAATTCTGCTCAACAAGGAACTGGAAGAGGATCTGGAAGCCCTGCTACTAGAGATCCTGAAGTGCGGGTAGTTCCCATTAGGACTGTAGTTGCTGCTGTTCCTGCTTCTGGTGGACGAGCAACTTCTGATCCGTCACGTGGTACAATGGGGATGATACTTCCCATTTTTGCTAGAGTTCAGCGTGTTACTTCTGGAATTTCAGGTGGTGCTAGAGGTGATCTAGCATCTGATCAACCTCATACCCATCCTGTTGACCAGGGAAGCCAATCCATCCCTAATTCAGCACTTCAGCATGAAAACGTTCATATGGTTGGCGTAGATGGTGACAGTAGTTCAGTTGGTGAAGCGGCGGAGGGTCCAGGATATCCTTCCCAGTTTATGAGTCGACTTGAACAGTTGCTGAGGGGAGTGTTTTCTGGTGATCATCTACAGGATGACAGTGGTAATTCCCAGGTTAGAGATGCGGATGGTGTTACCAGGCATGTTGGAGCTGCTGAAAATGGCAATCGTCCTGATGCAGCAGAAGCAGCAGCAAGTGACGAGGGAACCTTTCTGTCCAACGTATTGCGTCAGATTATGCCCATTATATATGAAAACGGAGGAGGATCTGGTTCTAATGACTCGTCTTCAGGTGGACAAACTACTGAAGAGAGGAACACACAAGGGTCATCGACACAGGGTGAAGAGAATGGGAATCGTGCATCCTCCTCTCGTCGGCAGGAAGACCCTCCGGCTGCTGAGCAGCCAGATCCAAAACGGCAAAAGCGGGATTGATTTTTGTTGAAGATTGTTTTATTATTTGATTCCAGAAAGGACTTGGTTTATGCCTTTGTGGTTGAAGATGAAGATGAAATATCTGCAAATGAACTTTTCAGCTGTATACGTATATAGATAGCACTTTTTTTTGGGCTGGATCAGTTTTCAAAGGTGTTCTTTTCCATTATGAAGATGTATTTTCTTCTCTGATGTATGTTCCCGAAAGTCCTTAATTGGCGTTTCAATGCAGGCACTATTGACTAACTAAAAATTTAGATTTGCTGTGAAATGTACTATAATTTGATCTCAATCATAATGACTGCATGCTTGATATTGTTTTACATTTGACACAATTTAGTTTCAAATGAATGAACTCTGAAGCTGTTTTAACATCTGAAGTGAACAAGTAATTGGAAAAAAACATGCAAGATTAATGTAATTAGCACTAGTACGACTCTTTTGCAATAATAGGAATGCTAGAAAGGACCTGCAAATTGGGTTTCATGATCGGACTTTTGTCAGAACTGAATTGGGGGGGGTAAAGGCAAACAAATTGGGAAATTAAAGAAGAAAAAGATCAAATGGTAAGATGATTTTAAGAGGCGTTAAGCATCCGCTATGCACAGAGTGTTGAGTTGTACAAGGCTTCCCTATAAACCTGCATGAACAAAAAATGTGTCCTAGCACAATTAGTAATTTGCATGTCTTGAGATAAACAGAAAATTTACAAAATAATTACTGGTATTATTTATATTTTTCTAGTGCACGGAAAACAAATTCCAACTTTTTTGCTGAGGAGGCCTTTAGGTGGTCTAGTAGCTTAGGTTGAATCTCAAGAAATTAGCTGAGTTTCTGGGCTCAAATCCCCCTACCCCTTTTCTGGTTCTTAAATCCTACCCTTTTTCAATTTTTTTTTTTTTAAAAAAAAACCCTCCACTGCTGGAAAAAATTATAAAAAAAACCCTACTTTACGACTAGTAGTTAATGGGATTACCATCTGCCTCCTGTGAAGGGAAAAACGGGTGGGAGGGCTAGTGGGCTAAATGAGTCCTAGTCCATCCTATAGATATATATATATATATAGAGACACACACCTATACATATGTACGCATACATATATAACCATTCTTCCAAGATAAAAAGAGGCCTAGCCATTTCTTCCGCTATTGAACACCAAGAAGCTATAATTTAAAAATGTGATATCTAAGAAAACTGTTGTGTTTGTTTATCATAAGATAACTTTCTTGTCATTTATATACATAACATATTGTTAATTTGATAATTTGATTCATTGTTTGCATTTTACAAAATGGAAATAGACATCTATCGTTTAGTATTTTTAAGCCTTTTTTTTTACCTCTTGATAATAAAAAAGTGATATTAGTTATGTACATTACGAGAAAAAATTATACTTGCAAATCAAGTAGATATGGATTAGTTTACGTACACAACATTGTTAATTTGATAATATGATTCTGTACGCATTTAATTAAATAGAAGTGGACATCTATCATTTTGTAATTTAAAATTTTTTTGACCTCTTGATAATTAAAAAGATGATATCACTTACGTACATTAATAAAAAAAAAAGGTATTATACTTGCAAATGAAGTAGATATGGATTAATTTATCTTATGTAGACATTTAGCCCCTTTTATTAATAGAGAAATTCATATTTTTATAAAATAAAATAAAACTTTAGTTGGTTAAATGAATTTGTGAGCACATTCGATAAATTAACAATTTATTAATTTATTGATTAATTAATACCTCTTTAAATTAGTAGAATTTGTATGGTCCAAGGATATTCTGTAACTAGTTTTTGAAAGTGGGCTGGGCTGCTGGCTCCTGTGAAGGGAGAAAAGCGTAGAGGGGGCCTAGTGGGCTGGAGTGGGTTAAAGGAATCAATTTAGGCTGGAGCTGGAGCGGGCCACTCCCATCATCATTTTTAGGGTTATATTTTTAGGGTTATAGTATATAAATTCATATGGGAGAACACCCGATATTCCGATCGCAAACCATATCCCAAGCTTGGTTTCTGCAGCTGACAGCGGTTTCTACTGCTAGGGTTTTAGGGTGTAGCTCTCAGCCGCAGTCATGGCCGAACAGGTATCTTGTCTCCGCCGGAGATAGCTTTCTCAGCCGCGATGTCTTTCTCTATCTCTGTCAGGCACTCACGCAGAGAGGCATTAACTCCTTAAAATATCAACCAATTGACTAGTGAATCTTCTGATTGGTTATTGCAGACGGAGAAGGCTTTCTTGAAGCAGCCAAAGGTGTTCCTTTCCTCGAAGAAGACTGGGAAGGGGAAGAGGCCAGGAAAGGGTGGAAATCGCTATTGGAAGAGCATTGGTCTTGGCTTCAAGACTCCTCGTGAAGCTATTGAAGGTTGCTCTTCCCTTCTTTTCTTTCTTCTCATTTTAGATTTTCCTTCGATTGTTTTCGGCACCGACACCCCCACCGCTATTCTTTTTTCCTGGAGATGATTACGAGTATTATTTTTTTCATTCTAATGAAATAGATCTACGTTATATATTTCTTAAAGCTTTTCGCCATCAGTGATAGTACAAATCCATAATTTTGTTCTTTGGTTCGATCACAGGCTACACTTGTAGATATAGTCATGCAGCTTAGCGTTTTTTGTTCTTAAAAACCCAGACTGTCATTGCATTTTAGATCGTGTCCTTTTTAGGCACTTCTGACTAATTGACCGAATGGAATTTAATTTTACATGGCTTGCCCTTCTGATATGATGAATTAATTTGAATTTCAACTTCTTTGGATAGGTTTACTGTTGATAGCGTAAACGAAGTTTCGAACTTTTTTTTATTATTGTTCATAATTTTGTACGAGCATACTGGTTGTTCATCTGTCCAAGGGTGATAGCAACCCAAAGATTTGCATATCGTGAATGAATATGCTAAGTTGATTGCAAAGGAGCTAGAACTCAGTCTAACAATGCTGGCCATGTTGTTGCTTTGTAATCTACTTGGGCACAATCTTCTATATGGCCCGAAGGCTCTATTTCTTCTTCTTTCGAGATTTGGATACTTAGCATCTTGTTGCAACATCTTGGAGCTTTCATATCCAATGGAAAAACTGGAAAATCATTGCACATTGTGTTTCTACCTTCGTTGGTTACAAAGTTATTATGGTGATTATCATCCAAATGATATCAAGCTTAGATTAATGTCTATTAGATGCTTATCTCAGTTCATGATTTTTGTATCAATAATTAACTATGGACTGAAATTTTGTGGACAATCTCGAATGATGCTGTGGAGCAATGTTTTTCTTCTGCATTGAAGTGTAAGTGGCACATGCAGAGGATTTGAATATATTAACTGTTTTGCTCGGAGTTAAGTTGGAGGAGTTGCAGTGAGATACATGTTGATCATGTGTGTTTAAACACTTTTTCCAGGTACATACATTGACAAGAAGTGCCCATTCACTGGCACTGTTTCTATTAGAGGCCGTATAATTGCTGGAACTTGCCACAGTGCCAAGATGGATAAGACAATTATTGTCAGACGCAACTACCTGCATTTTGTGAAGAAGTATCAGAGGTATGACTATTCATTAGAATGAATTGTCTTCTCCCGTATTAGCTACAATAAGCATGGTCCTCTATTGTTCTTTAGATATGAGAAGAGACACTCGAACATTCCAGCTCATATATCTCCATGCTTCCGTGTGAAAGAGGGTGACCATGTCATAATTGGCCAGTGCAGGTGAAGGCCTAGGCTTTATTTCCTTTTCAGATGGGTTTTGCTTGTTTCTTGTATTTTACTAATATGATCGACATTCTCTACCTTGAAGGCCACTGTCAAAAACTGTGAGGTTTAATGTGCTGAAGGTGGTTCCGGCAGGCGCCTCCGGGGGTGGAAAGAAGGCATTTACAGGGCTTTGAGTTTAGTGCTTTCCATCTCATGTTAAAGTTCTTGAGAGATGTTGTCAAGACTTGGTGTTATTAGTTAAAACTTGTGTATTAATTTGCCTCTTTAAGGCTTAAATTTTTGATACTCCCATGGTGCAGTTTTTGGATTTCTAGTCTTGGTTAGTAATCGTCAGTCTTATTCATAAAAATGGTATTGGAATGATTTTTCTTTAAATGGCGTGAGAACAATTGGCAACTGGCTTGATAAGGTCTTAGACCTTCGAGGCTATGGTGCATGATGATTTTGCAGATAACCTAGAATGGTAATTTGCTTTCATTCGTCTCCAAGTATTGTGCTATGTTGCCTTAACTGCAACAATAATGACTTTTTGTCAGTTTTTCTGTGTTTTGACGCAATATTGTTGAGTGTTTCTGTGTTTGGACGGCGAATTGTTTGAGGATGGATTCCGTTGTTGCTATTGAGACTTCATTTGCGCATTCAAACTGAAAGCAGTTTGAAAATGGTTGGAACTTGCTCGATGATAGTAGTGTGATTTAGGCTCGATTAAGTGGCTGAAATGCTTGAATGTACGTTTGCCATTGGGTTTCTATTTACTAGGCATTTAGGAATTTCACCAGACTCTTTAAGATTAATAAATATGGCTAGTTTTCGAGAAATTCAGTGCTTCCTGAAATTGACTGAAAGGTGAATGGACCCTGTCAGATGTGCCATGCAGCAAGCAGCCTCGTTGATCTTTGGGTGAAATGTCGAACATATTTGCCCTTGATTATAGGACAAGGATTTCAGATAATGAACAAATTCTTTTTCTTTTTGGAAGGATAAAATTCGAATGGATTTGACTTCGATAGCGAGATTCGATCGCATCATAAGTATTACTTGCCACCAAAAAATCCTGGAATTGTGATCGTGTATTACTGAAGCTGGCTGAGGGCGAATAACGTCAATGGAATTTGCATGATACCAAATTAGTGAGATGCTGCCGGCCTCACCTCACCTACTGCATCAGGACCCCATCGCCATCGAAGTTGCACAAAAGCCATAACTTTACATTCAGGTTCAGCTTGCACTAAAAAGGCTACTTCGAGTAGAAGCGATATAACCAATTGGCTGGACGTGGGTTTTCTGTGGGTCCTGCTTAGGTTTAATGGGCGTAACTTTCGAGTTTTTCTAATCTAATTATGCGTGTGTGTGTGTGAGTTTCTTCGGTTTCGGAAAAAAAAGAGTAGAAGCGGTAGAATTCTTCCAAAGTATTTTAGCTGGAACAGGTATGTACATTTTCGATTTTCTATTCGCTCATGATCTTGCCTAGTCGACCCAATCAAATATATATATACCTTCGAGTTGTTAGGGCTGTAGCGTATGAGGTTGTATCGGATGGATTTTGTGATTGTTGCCAACGAAGCTACAACGGGGTAAGGTCCACACCTATCTACATAGCTGGCTTTCTCTCCATGGAACAACCGAAGACATCTCCTTGTAAATCAAGGCCCGCGCCAGCCGTCCACGACAAGCTTAGAAAGCATCCATGCACCTCAACCAAGAGCAAAATTTCCCTGAAAATTATTATTATATCTTAGCTTTGAATAATCTGGCATTTTTAAGTCAGTTGAAGACGTGATCAACAATTGGTGTTAATTAAGGAGTTGCAAGTGCTGTCTCTCAGTAGTATTGATTTGGGTCCATTACTTCTGCTTCTGCCTGGACTTGGTCTGAACTCTACGGTTGTTTGTTCAAACTTCAAACTAACGCGCAACTACATTGTAAATTCTCATGCAACTCTTGCGCATCTTCATCCTTACTAGACTAAGTATTATATAAAATGGATGTGTTGTTTGCAATAATTCCTTCGATCGATGTATTAAGTATACAAGAAAGAATTAACTTGAATGGTCCTATCTGAAGAATTATCAAACCTAGGTACCTCACAAATTGTCCCTTTGTAACCATTAATAACTGCATTATATATCCAGTCACGCAAGTGATTTTTAGAGACTCTCCTTCCACCAAATTCTTGATGAAGAGCAATATTTTTGAAAACAGGATCGTGTCAATCGATCGAACCGTGATTCAGTCATGCTTTCAGTCCGATTCAATGATTAACGCAATAAATAATTGTAGTGGGAACTCAATCCCCCTTGCTGCACACAATTACTCTACGTAACAAATAATTGTAGGTAAGAAGTATGGTAATTTCTTTGTGGTACCTTGCGTTCGTTCCAAGTTCCGAAACATTCACGAGGTTGTACCAATAACTTGAACAAACCGTCAAAGTCAACCCCCTTGATTGAGGCAACAAACCGTGAAAGTCAACCCTCTTGATTAAGTTAAGGCCTGTCTCCCTCGTTTAGTAATTAGTAGTATAGATAGAGTGAGTACGTGTAGATTTACCATATCCGAAAAAAAAAAAAAAAAAAAGGGTTGAGCATGAACATGAATGATTATCAAAGTTTATGACAGCTATACCCGCTTTTAGTTTTTTCAGTAGATAGACTGTTCGACGAGAACAAAAGGGTTAGTATGATTTCACCGATACATCTCTACCTTTTGACTTATGATTTTTGTTTTAGATTAATTATCTCATTAGAAAATGAAAATTAATAATCTTTTTTCAAACTGGACGTGTAAGCTGATCATAACCATTTATATTGTGTTCCAGAAAAAAAAAAAAAACCACATATATTTTGGGTTTACAATTCCAGGTTGGAAATGCTAAACAAACACCTCCTAAATTTTTAGGTACTTCCTTCTCCAACTCCAAGATATTTCCCAGCAACTCAAGCCCCACATTCAGAAGAACCAGTCTTCCTAATCTTATCCACTCCAAGATATTCCATCAGTTGATAATAAGCAGCTTCTGCAGCATCTATTCTGCACTATATATGCAGCATCGATACACCTAGCTAGCTCGTATAAACTTACAAAAGATCAAAGCTCCTGCGTCCACTATTAATTAATTACAGCTTTTTAAGTTTACTGTTAACCCTCGTTAGTCATTACCCCGTCCGTAAGTATCAGTAGTGAAGTTACTCTACAGTCATAATCTAATCGTAATGTACAGAGTTGCGAGGGCGTCGGAGTACTTGGTGATCACCGGCGTTGGAATCACCGACATTAAGATCGCCAAGAAAGCATGGGTTCTTCCGGGACAGTCGTGCACCATCTGCGACATTTCACCTGTGAACTACACGTTCGAGGTGCAGGCCATGAGCGCCGAGAAGCTCCCTTTCGTCCTGCCTGCTGTCTTCACCATCGGCCCCCGCGTGGACGACGAAGGCAGCCTCCTGAAGTACGCCAAGCTCATCTCCCCCCACGACAAGCTCTCCCACCACGTCAAAGAGCTGGTCCAGGGGATCATCGAGGGGGAGACTCGAGTCCTCGCGGCCTCCATGACCATGGAGGAGATCTTCAGAGGGACTAAAGAGTTCAAGCAAGAAGTGTTCGAGAAGGTTCAGCTGGAGCTCAACCAGTTCGGGCTGCTGATTTACAACGCCAACGTGAAGCAGCTGGTGGATGTCCCCGGACACGAGTACTTCTCTTACTTGGGTCAGAAGACGCAGATGGAAGCCGCCAACCAGGCCAAGGTTGACGTGGCGGAGGCCAAGATGAAGGGGGAGATCGGCTCCAAACTCCGAGAAGGGCAGACCCTTCAGAACGCCGCGAAGATTGACGCGGAGACGAAGGTCATCTCGACCCAGAGGCAGGGAGAGGGGAAGAAAGAAGAAGTGAGGGTGAAGACGGAGGTTAAGGTATTTGAGAACCAAAGGGAGGCAGAGGTGGCGGAGGCGAACGCGGAGCTGGCGAAGAAGAAGGCTTGGTGGTCCAAGGAGGCGCAGATGGCGGAGGTGGAGGCCACGAAAGCAGTGGCTCTTCGGGATGCGGAGTTGCAGAAGGAGGTGGAGACCATGAATGCGTTGACGCGGACGGAGAAGCTGAAGGCCGACCTGTTGAGCAAAGCCAGCGTTGAATATGAGACCAAAGTACGTAAAAGTTGTCTTTCCTCCTTTAAGTTTGCATTTTGCACTTTTCAAGCTCTTCTTATGGATTGGATTGCCTTCACACATGAGTTCCAGTATGCTTTTAAAGAGAAAATATTTCAATCCTCCATATTAATACTCCAGTAGCAGCTATGTGTAGCAGACTTCAGTCTATCAATCTTTTTTCCAATTAGCAGCAGGACCTTCCCAGCTAACAGAACTTTCATTTTATTGTTAAGATGGAAAAGAAGGGCAGAACATCGTCCTAACTTTTTTGGTACTGGTGATTGACTAAAATACCACCCCCATTATTCAAAATTTACATATGGTTTGTATTTGAGGGACATTCAAAACTGCATGCATTGTTCTAGTAACACTCGCTACATAGAATGATACTAGTAGTGAAGTGCATATTAATTAATCAAGCAATTTGTTAAAGGAATATTTGCTTTCATAGGAGGAGTACTATTTTCTTTCACTAGACTGCAATTCTTCTTGTTTTTTTATTAACACTCCAAATCGATAGCTATAGCACACTTCAATTTGCTTCTCTGAAATTTGATTATTTAAAGGGATAATATCAGAAACCTCCCTTGAGGGTTCTCCTAATATCACTTGGCACCTCTAAAGTTTTAAAAATATCACTTACCTCCCCTAATTATTAACCCTCACTTGATACATAATTTACATATTAAATAAATGGAGATTAAATTTTTTTTTTTAAAAAAAAGAGAAATGAAAGTCACTTTCTTTACTTTCCTTTTTCTCTAACATTCTCTCTTACTCATTTTTTTGGATGACTATGCAATATTTCATTTGTAAATTATAATAAATTGAATTTTGTTTATCTTTTACTTTTTATGATTGTGACAGAGTGGAGTATGATTTATTTGCTTATTTTGAGTTAATTTTTATAATGATGAGTACAATTTAAAAGTTCAAGCACGAGTTGAGAATAAGCTAGAAAAAAATATAAAGTTCATGAGAAATTGATTTTGAGCATATAGAGTTAAATTGGTGCAAGTGTATTGCTTTGCAACTATCTTTTTTTATTTTTAAAATTTAAAATTTTATGGGCTATAGCTTTATGATGTGCTTGTATTACTAGAGATTGTTTTCTGGGTGTTGGTTCAGGAATATTTTCATTTAGCAAGTAAAAGGGTATTTTAGGATTTTTAAAAATTTTGTTGCACAAATAACAAAAGTAAGGGAGGTAAGTGATATTTTTAAAACTTTAGGGATGTTAGGTGATATTAAGAGAAATCTCGGGGAGGTTTCTAATATTGTCCCTTATTTAAAATTAATCCGCCACATTTCAATCTTTTCAAATTAGAAGTGCAGGACGCTTCCAGCTAGCAGACCTTTCATCTATGTTAAGATGGAAAAGAAGGGCAGAAAAGTTAATATTTGATCCTTACTCTTGTTTAGTTGATTGACTTAAATACTACCATTCAAAAGTTACATGGTTGAGAATTTTTTGGCACCTCCTAAAGTGCACTGCTTGTACACTTTATTTGCAGCAAAATACTAGTGTAAACTCTATGAATTAAGCAAGCAAAGTGTCAAAGCAAGTTGAATAATACTGCTGTCTTAAAATTTGTCCATTTTGTGTCCTTTGGTGTTACCTTGGATCTGTGATGTGCATTGGAGTTTTTTTCCCCTTTTTCTTTAGAGAAGGATTGCTTTTAGGAGTCCTTTATATATAATTTTCTTAGTGATCATATAATGTGATTACTCATAGGGTAAGATATTCTCATATTCATATACTTGAAGCCCTCCCCTCGTTTAATTAATGAGAGAATTGTGCCAAATGAAATTTTCTAATTAATAGTTAGAATATCTAAATTTGCCACTATTGAACAATTATGGGGGCAAGGCTGGAGTAAAGTTCCATCATAATTGGAATGAAGTTGGGAGAAGAAACTCAGTCGTTGTGGAGGAAAATGCTTCATATATTTGCCTTCACTAGACTGCAACGGATCCTGTTTATGAGCAATATCAGAGGGACAACTCGATAGATCATCTCACTAATTAATATTCATTCGACCATAATCACTTATTGCCAAATTAAATTGATGAAAGGTACAAGCTGCGAACTCGGAACTGTATCAAAGGCAGAAGGTAGCAGAAGCATACTTGTACGAAAAAACCAAACAAGCAGAGGCTGAAAAAGCAACGGCCAGCGCAGCTTTGTACGCACGCCAACAACAAATCGAGGGAGATTTGCATGCCAAGAAGAAGGAAGCCGAAGGGCTCAAGGCCTTGGCAGAAGCTCAGGGCGTATACCTACGCACTCTTCTTGACTCGCTGGGCGGTAACTATGGAGCTCTAAGGGATTATTTGATGATCAACGGCGGAGTGTTCCAAGAGTTGGCCAAGATAAACGCCCAGGCAGTTCAGGGATTGCAACCCAAAATCAGCATTTGGACCAACAATAGCGCTACTTGCGAAGCTGCCGGTGGAGATGGTACTACTAGTGCTGTGAAAGAAGTAGCCCAAGTTTACAAGATGCTGCCACCATTATTTCAGACTGTCCATGACCAAACTGGAATGTCACCGCCAGCTTGGATGGGCACTTTCCCTACTCCTCGTGACTCAAAATGAGGTCAAATTAATTAAGGATGTAATAATTCCAGGATGGACGTGCACAAACCAGCACAGACCACTTGTATTTGAAGAGTGCATATATAAATTAATTAATGGAACTTGTCACTGATCAAAAGAGGAGAACCACAAATGAATTAGTCCCTCCCGGGATGATGGATCCCTATCAAATTCAAGTTGGCCTTTCCGTGCAATGGAATGTTGAACTTGGTTAGTCATGATCAGGATGAAAAGTTCTTGAATTTTGTTTATTCCCATATATGTTCCAAGAGTGCTATATTTGTTAATGTTATGTAAAGAATTGTCCTTTCTAGTTTGTACTCAAGTGCGGAGAATTGTAACTTGTATGCAACCGTTGTAAAATTTTCTTTTCTGCCGTATGTGTGCAGAATTGCTCCGCTTGAAGCATCTTAAAATTTTTCTGCCGTTTGGGTTTTTATTTCAATATGATTGAGCATTAATGAGTCACTAAGTTTGTGCTGCGAGTTAGTTTCGCATTTAGCCATCATCTTCAAATTCCCACCTTTCTCATCCTTTTCTTTTCTTCATTTTTCACCCTCCTTCCTCTTTTACGACCTCTTCCTCCTTTTCTTCCCCCACCTTTCCCTTCTTTTCCGTCCCCATCTTCTTCCCAACCACCAACTACCTTGCCACCCCTCTTTTTCCCCTCTCCCTTCTCGCTTGCCCCTTCCTTTGAGATCAGATCAGAGGGAGTGGTGAGTGAGAGAGAAGGGGAAGGGGAAGGGTGTGGTAGAGTGGATGGTGATTGAAGGAAGAGGAAGGAAAAAGAAGAAAAATGTGGGAAAAGAAGAAAATGAGAGAGGGAGGAGAAAGAGATGGCGAAGGAGGAAAGGGGAAGAAATAGGATGGGATGGTGTGGGTGGCAATAGTGGGAGGTTACCAACGATAGCGGAGGGTGGTGGTAATCATCGATAGATTTGCACACTAATCGAGCCACTTGTGAGCAGATCAACTTGAACTTAGTCAATACCAAGTTCGAACTGATCAAGTTGAACTCGAACTCGAAAACTCTCGAGTCGACTCGATTATATATATAATTTTTTATTTTAATAGTGAAATTGTATAAATATTCCTAATATTTTTATTATTTAAAAATTATTATTTTATTTATTTTTTAAAAATAAAATTATTATTTTTATTTTTTTAGACTCAAGTTTAACTCGACTTGACTCGAATTTGAATCGAGCTCCAGCTGAAATTTTACATTGAGAGCTTGTCGAATTCGAGTTTGATAAAATTAAGTTGAGTCTTGATTCGACTCGACTCGATTCGTTGCCATTTTAGTCATCGAGGTTGATTTTTTTTCTTTGTTGGTGTTTTCTTTTTAAATCTTGTGGTCCAATTCCAAACAAACCCGACATTGTTAAACAGGATTGTAATAGCATCATATATATTATTCTTAAAAGCTATAGAAATATATAAAAACTCTTTCAATTCATAATTTGTATTGTTTGAGATTTTATATGTTTTGTTTTTCAACTCACTGAGGTTGGTCCAGTAGTTGGAAAAAGATTCTTAGAATTTTCTCTATGATTAGATTGAGAGTTTGAATTTTAAATTTGACAATTGAATGATGGGAATGGTAGAATATCTTAAATTTAACAGTTTGGAAGGTGGGAAGGGTAGAATTAGCAGACTAGCAGTCTATGATTCAATGCCTAATAACCAGCTTCAATTTCCCATAACTAATCTCACAAATTCAATTTCAATCCATCCCATCCGAGTCATCGAAACTAGGTTGGGTGAAACTCAATTGACACTGATATCTTCCAACATGATTTTGGATTTTGACAGGTTTTGTAGTCGTGATAGTTTATGCAACTACTTAACTTTAGGCTATCTAGTGAAGTCTTTTTTAGGTTTAGGAGTTAGAGTTCTATCATACAAGGTTAGATGAGGGACAACGAGTTGGTGCGATTGTAGGTTGGATCGAATCACATTAGCTTGTTTTGATGTGGACCATTTATTTCAAGTTATATTAAAATTTGAAATGAATGATTCAAATTGAGCTCATCTAATGATCCATATGACGGTAAAAAGTACTAGACTCCAATTTGATTATAAGATATTCATTATGACTTCTACCTGTCAGTTTTTAAGGGGTTTGTGCGATTGTATGTCCGATCAAATTACATTAGCTTGGTTTGATTTGAACCATTTATTTCAAAATATATTAAATTTGAAATGAATGGTTAAAATTGAGCTCATTTAATGGGTTCAATCGGGACCGTAAAAAGTACTAGACTCTAATCCGATTATAAGGTATTCATTGAGTTTTTAATTTGGTTGTTATTTAATCAATGCCGACAATATACTTTGTGTCGCTATTAGCAAGATGTCACTATAAGGTAAAACGAACTTGAACTTAAAACTAAGGACCCTTAGTTGTAAATGAATAATGAATGGAGCTTAAGTCTCTTCTAATTAAGCGGAACTTCCCATCATTATTTATTGTTGTCATTGTGAAATGGTTGGGGTTAAAGTTGTAAATGAGTCAAATCGAATTGAAAGTTTAAATTGTCGGGTTCGATTCAAACTTCCGTATTCAAACTCAAATTTTATATGATTTAAAAATTTTAACCCGGGATTTGGTTCGATTTAATATTTAATAAACTTGAATTTGATTCTTGGAGCTCAAAAAATTTATTTATTTTTATTTATTAATATTAATTTATCACTGATACATGTATAGTATCAAGTAATAAACGTATAATTTTTATATAACTTATTAACAAATAAATTTAATAAAACATTAGTAAATAGTATTCGAGCCATAACAAACCAAATATGTATTACAGATATTGAATTTGATTTGATAGCTTAATCATTCATAATTTTTGTTGAAATTCAAGCTTGAAAGGGTTAAAAATTACATAAAAATCATATTCTCAACGAATACTCGACTCGTTTACAATCGCAGTCGAGCCATCCATTTAACCCAAAAATAGACTGACACACCCAAATCACATAGACAAGTAAGCATTACAGGACAAGCAAGTGTGCCCTAAACCATGGTGGTATTATCCTTACCAATATATATATATATATATTATTCTCAATAATATATAGTTAATTAGAGAATAATATTATAGTTTGTAGCCTATACATATGAAACTTTTAATTTAATATGTATATATACATATATATATACACACACATATATATATATATATAAAAGCTGGGAGGCACTTTCCCGCCATTATGATCACCTGCCCTTATGCCCACTGGCTGCACAGTCCACTCTCTGCATCTCAACTCTCAAGTGATAAGTGAGAGAGGGGAGCAGCACTTTTCCATAAACCATTTAATCCAACGGCCCAGCAATCCCCGTGGACTGGACTTTCAGGCATTGAACTAGACCATCCAACGGTCCCTATTGTGTCTAATGGTAGGAGAAGGGTGTCAGTAGCGGTAGGTGAGGCCGCTCACTTCCCATCTGATCACCCTGCCCAACGCGACACACCCATTCCCACACGCTCATTCACACTTTTTCTTCTTTCTTTTGTTTTCCTTTTTTTTTTTTCGTTCCTTATTTTTCCCCCCTTTGTGGAGATGAGGTAATTTTTACTAGTAGTAAACGAGTAAATTAGTCTAATTGTTAGTGGAGTAGTGATTCATAAAAGGCATTAGCCCCTCCATATTTGTGGAAGCAGCAGCCATCAGAGCAGACGAGTGTGAGAGGGAGAGGGAGTTTAATTCAGTAGTAGTGTATGAAGTTACTATTTGGGATGGAAAAAGGTATGGGCTTTGGTTGAGGGGCTATTGATTGATAGTATATATTGTAGGGAGGAGTGTATGGAGAACTCTTGGTCATGGCAGACCCAATGCGGTTCCCTGTGCCCATCCTCCTCCTCGTCACAGGATCCTCCTCTTCCTCCTCACAATCAGGTATTTTTTCCCTCTTCTTTCTTTGGTTTGAGAAACGAAAAAAAGAAAGTTCTTTTTCGTTTTGGGTTTTTGGTTTATTCCATGTTCTTGCTTGTTTTCTGCCCATGCTTTCTACGTATAAGTTGGCAATATGTCAATGGATAACTATTTTATTTTGCTTGTGGTAGTAGATTTTTTTTCCCCTATTAGGTCTGTGTTTGTGTTATGCATTATGCTTATGATTTTTCTGCCGGTCAACTTTAGGTGCATTTAGATGCATGGACAATTATGCTTATAATTTGCTTGTGATAGCATTTTGTGTTTGTGTTTCTTAGTTATCAAACACTTACTCGGGACATATCCAGGATGTTAATCTTATTACGCTATAATTGTCCATGCATAACCGAAGTGTGAGGGGAAAATGTTTGTAGAAATTAGAAAACATTACATAAAAAACCTGAAACGTTAGGCTTGTGATTCTCCTTTCTTTTAAACTATTTCATTCAAGTTAAGATATATGTTAGTAAAAGATCAATCTTTCTAGCTTTCTATGCGCATACCCAAGTCCAAGTATTGTGATTAACTTAACCACTCAAAATTAACCAAGACATGGAAGCATGTGTTCTATGCTTTTCTATTCATACAACTAATAGTCCTTCTCTACTATAGTTTTAATACCATGCATTATTAAAAACAAAACTAATGCAGTTATAGATGGGGAAACACGCTTGTCATGAGCATCAAAATTTGGACTTTATTGCTTGGAAATAGAGTTGAGTGGAAATTGGACAGTGACTTCATTCTTAGAATTGGAAGCAACCATCTAGCTTTCTTAAATCGTTGGAGTGGTGCGGATTATGGTTTATGCTGTCTATTTATAATCATAAGAAACTTGGAAAATAGGTATTATTTTTGTCTAGTTACTTTTGTGACAAAGGCTGGGCCTTGATTACGTAGCCAAATTACATTGTACCGCTTTAAAACTATATGTTTTTCCTTGTTTTGCATGAGGCTGGGCCTTGATTATGTAGCCAAATTACATGGTACCACTTTAAAACTATATGTTTTTCCTCGTTTTGCATGTTGCTAGTGTTTTTGTGGTACCAAGACCTTTGTTCATGTTTTTCTTATTCCATCTTTTATAGATTCTGAATGGAAGCTTTCATCTTGATTCGTCTGTCCGAGCAAAACCAACTTCAACCATCCACACACTAGCACCAGCTGCTGTGAACCCTTGGACTTCAAATTCAAGTTCTTGCAGTTTGGACCACACGGAACTGGGTAGTTCATTTTTGTCTCTCCTTTCTGTCCCTCCATGCGATATTCGTAATGAAGTGCCAATTCGTAGAAGTAATGCCGGAGGCAGTGCAGCTGGGAATGCAATTTCTCATATATCTTCTGGACTTCTGGCCCAAAATCGGGACAGCCAGAGAGCAGAAGCTGTTGTGAACCTGGGTTGGGTTGTTTCACCAATGGATAGGGTGAGTGAAAGCTGTGGTGTCAATGACGTTTTCCAGGGTAATTATCCAAGTCTTCAAAAGCTGGAACTTCCTACGGCAGGTATACATCGAAAGCTTTACCATAATGAGAACCAAAAGAATTCTCCATCTCTGAAAGTGAGTTATGTAAATGATGCAACCTCTTGCAATGTTTGGAAGACCAATGCTGGTGATACTCTTGGGGTATCACAGAAAGTTCCTTCCAGCATCGATTCTTCTGTTTCCTGCCTGACATCTAATCTGTTAACTGGTTGTCCCAAAGTATTCTGTCTTGGCCTAAGTGAGTGCTCACAAACTTGTAATCTGATAATACTTTATTGCCTCTATGTACATTATTTGTAATGCATTTTTGAATTGTACTGCAAAAAGGTGGGCACTTACTTCTCAGCAATACTGGACTTCTAGGAGTTCTCTGCTCATGCCATGGTTTGCATATGTCTATAGCTAAATTCTCTGAGGTAATTACCTCTGATTGCTTATCTTGCTCCGAACTTTTGTTAATTGAAGGGTCATGGTTTTGGAAAATGTTTAGGCACTATTGATGTCATGGCAGTGCTTAGAGATTTACTCACGCATGATTCATTTTGCAGCATTCAGGCTTATCTAACAGTAATCCTGGGGATGCTGTTCATTTCGACAGTGGTGAAAGTGTATCTCAGTGGCGTCGGAGCTATTTCCACAAATTTGGGGTAAGGGCAATGTAGGATTTAAAGTTTCCATATAGTATCCTAGAAGCTAATTCCATATTGTTGACTTCGTATGTTTATCTTGTGCTTGTATGTCGAATAAGTACAGGATTGTAGATTTGCCTTATCATGAACTATATTCCACCCTGCCCCTGGTACCCCATCCCTAACTAGTGAAGGATGAAACTAAAAGGCATAGAATGAGACTGGGAAAAGCATTGGAGGCAACTTGATTACTTCATTGTGTGACTCTGTTAATATGTTTCAACCATTTAATACCATGTGAAATTTGAATTTCTATTTTTGTTCTTTAATTGTCTGAAAATTATCACTCCACTTTCCCATTAAACTGCTCAACTATGGATTTTGATAGACTATTAATATATTCTTGCTACTAGTAGGTTGCATAGTGCATAGCTTGTTCAATCCAAATCTTCCTAAATCTAAAAATTTAATTTCCTAGTTCATTAATGTTTTAAACTTTGGTGCAATGTCTTCATGCAAAGGCATGATGGTGATGTGAACTTTAAAGTGAAATATTTAAGGAAAAGGAAGATTTCATTCACTTCATCTTGGCCAAATATGCAAGAGTTAATCATTTTTATGTTTAGTAAGCATTTTCCTTTATGCATGATGACAGCTTTTACCTTCTAAATTTTTAATGTCTAAAAATATGTCTCTGTTCTCAGCCTATGCAATATGGAGAATCCAATATATCCACCTTGTACATTTTAACTTTTGGAAAAAAGCCTCTGTCCTGAAATCAAAAAATGAATAATGAAGCTGCAATCTTCTTCCTTTTAAGGTTATGATATGATTTAAATTTGAATTATTTCTCAACCTGATTATTTTGGCCTCTTACAATATTTGAGTTTTGTGTTTTGAATTTGCACGAGGATGAGTAATGTAACAACAACCAGTAGCAAAATATCTGCATGGAAATCATGGATTACTACTGAATGCCATATTCCTACAAGCGTGCAAGGATCCTCTATCAAGCCTTTTCTAAATCCTGCAGAGAGGGAACCTGATGACGTAGGATAGTCTTTTGTTGTGGCAGTGTAGTTACTTGACAATTGACATGGTACCTAATAGTAGTTTACTGGTTTGCTTTGTGGAATTTAAGAAACATAGCAATCCTGAAAATGTACTCTGTCACACTCACTGATCTTCTGAATTAGGACAATCTCTGTATTGACTTTGCATCAATTAATCTCTATTGACTTGTTCACACTTTTCTTGTTTTATGTTCTTTCTTTGGAAGTGAAACTGGACTTCTAATTGGCCTGTATTTGAAGCACTGAGACGACTGGGTGGTGATTTTTTTTTTCCTGCTTTAGATTAGGACTCCAGAAGATCATTTTGGATGGGACTGGCCTCCTGGACTTTCAGTCACTGCTGGTTCGCCAGAACATGGTTGGACGCATCCCAGCATGTTTGTGAAGCCTAACCAGGGTAACCAAGGTAGCTCTGTGGAGGCTTCGGTGCAGTTTATGGACCCATGGAGCCTTACTTTATGCCCAAAGAATTCTCAATCTGATCAGAAAGTTGTTGATGAGTTTGTCAATTTTGAAAAACAGCAAAGTGCAAAGGACTGTAGTAGTCTTTTTCCCAAAGGGCCCAGTAGCTCCTCAAAGAACATTTTGCATTTTGTTGCAGATGAACCGATGATGGGGCACTCAAGATCTGGGTGTCCTACATTTCCAAATCATCTTGATGTTAGAGGCCCATACAATGTTAGGCCAGCCATATCATCTTATGAAGATCAAATCTATACGAGTGGTGATTCTGTTCTACCACCATGTTTGCCGAACTTGAAAACCCTTGGTAAAGATATTGCAATTGGGAGAAGTGTTGGTTCCCTTGTTGATACATATACAGGTTCTTCAAATTTTGAGTTGAGACTAGGGCAACCATCTCAACAGGGTCAGACTTCAGTGAGATCATTTATGCCGGCATCTGGATCTCATCGAATTGCAAGCCATTGCCGGCTCCAAGAATCAATGGCCTTGGATCAGCATGTACATAAAAGTGCGTTGGAAGTTTCTTACTCACAGATGTTATATTTACTAATATTGATTAATTCTGATCATCTACCCCTTCCTTCTCTTTCCCTACTTTTCTACCTGAGTCACTTTTTCCAAATGAATTATGTTTGAATCTTCTTATGCGCAGGCAGTTCCGGGTCAATAAAGGGTTGTAGGCAACAGAATTACTTGCCTGGTATCATTTCAACTTCCAGCACAAGAACAGAGCAGAACCAGTTGGAGAATGTTAATCATGCAGTTGGAGTTTATAGCGTTCCAAATGCTTTCAAAATAAAACATCTTAAAGGTGATGCATTTTGGGGTTCAGTAACTTCTGAATCATTTGGAAACTTAAAAAGTCCTTTTGAAGAAAACAATCATTTTAAATCAATTAATGATGCAACTAATGACAGCCACATGACGTTTGCAAAGCCACATTCTGAATGTTCTCCTCCCAAGTGTGGTGAATTTGGTTTTCCATTACTCAGAGGTCGGGCAATAGGCACAGAATTTGGCACTAATGTGCTGGGTAGTCAAAAACTCAAACAAGTCGACAAAGTGGTCCACAATATTGATTGTCTACATAGCACTGCTAAAATAAATACAGGATCATGTACAAAGTCAAAGGAAGGAATGTGGAGTTTCAGTGGAGTGGTTGGTGACAGTGATGGTATGAATTATCCAGTCTTCCATGATAAGGGCCCTAACATGTTTCATCTTGCTGATGAACCTATTACCAGGAACACCTTAAATTATACTGGGCAAGTCTGTTACCCTGACCACAGTGGAAAAGCTAAATCCAAAGTCCTGAGAACCATCAGTTCTCCCATGGATTTTGGCAATATTTTGTCTTCTCAAGCTGCCTCTGTGGGGATTTCTGCCACAAATTTGAATTCTATGAAAAATTTAACTCCATTATGGAACAAAGACAATATTACTGTATGCCCATATCTTTTCGATGAAAATGTGAAGATGACTGCATTCCATCCTATGTCAGTGTTTTCTCATCAGAAGATTGGAGCTGGTACCTCTAAAACCATCCCAGTACCAGAAGGTTATAGGAACTTCAGTGGTAAACAACAAATTATTGTCCCCTCATCGGTATCAGACACACAAAAGAACAGGTTTGACTTGACCAATGCGCCAAATACATCTGAAGTTGCAAGGCATGCACTTCTGTCTGCTAATTTGACCTTTACGGATACTGAAACGTTGCCTTCTGTTACAGGTTAATGAATTTCTTTTAGTTTTCTGTAGTCAATGCTGGTGACTTGTACAAATTGTATTCTTCTCCTTTTTTCTTACATGGTATTTAGATATGATGTAGTGCTTATAATAAATTGAACTATTTAGATACAGAGAAATGGTGCAACTTTTGGGGACCAGCAATATCAAATGGACGATATTACCATGGAAAAGATACTGAAGCTCAATGTCAGCTCAATTCTAATCAGCAGCCTACAAGGCAATTCTTCTTAAGGTGACTTTTGGAAATTTTCATGTACTTTAACAGTAGCTTGCTGAAACCATATATTTAAGTGGTGAAAGTATACCTCACATAACAATCAGGTTGCAATACAAGGTTTGGTTATACTATCAAGGCCATTAATTTTACGTGGTTGTGCATATTTGTGGTATCCAAATTGAGCACATCAAATCTGAATCTTGAGATCTGAGGCTTAGGACCTCTCTTTTGTATACATATTTGCAATGTTCAGCCACAGAGATTGATGCTCCAATCATTTTTACATCTTGGCTTTAGAATTCTGCCCAATTGGGATTTTTAAGTTGTTATGCTTGTACATGTTTCATTGACTTGATTTAACGGAGAGCACAAAACTAAGATGTGGTGCAGATTTGTGTGCATGAATAAAAATGAGGACAAGTGCATATTCTGGTTTAAGGACTATACTCTTGTACTATATTCTGTTGTTTTGCAGAAACTTGGCATAATGACTTTATGTCTTTTGGATGAATTTCAGACTTCATGGTGATCAAAATAGCACTCCATCAAATGAAGTGAGAAACTGCCATCAGGAGTTACCTTGTGGATATTTCCCAAGCAAGTTCAGCTGCTCTAGTAACTTAAACTGTAGTGCTGGAAGACATGATTTAAATCCTTCCCTTCGAAATTTTAGAGAACCAGAAGGAAATGCTGTTGATTTGGTGGAACCTCTTTTGGGTCCAAAATTAGTTGAAAATTGCACACATATAGACAAGGACAATGCTTTTGGTGCAAACAGAACTATTGTGCAAAATATGAAGAAAGTTGACTGTAACTCCTCCCAATGGAGAGATGTCCCTAGGAAGGTGGTTAATGATGCCACTTCTAGAAAATGTTTCCAGGAAGGAAATGCACTGAAAGAGCATGAAATGTCTAATATGTCCTCTGGATGTTCTGCTCCTGCTGTAACTCAGGTGTCTATTGACGTCAACAACAAAGACTCATCCACTGTTGATGGTATGGATACAGACAATTTTGTTATGGATGAAGGTTCAGGAATCGAAAGATGTTTGTCCTCTGATGATGACAGTGAACGAAGTTCTGAATTTTGTGGCTTAGCTTCCAAAGTCAACTTGGTCAACAGAAGATCTTCTAAAACAAGTTTTAGTAAATCATCTCATAGTCGCATTCATGAACTTGGGTTCACAGATTCGTTAAAAGTAAGAAAATTGCAAAATCACGCTAAGACTAGCTTTGCTGTTCAGGCAAAAGGTGATCTTCAAAAGTATGACAGGGACTTTGGGAAGGGGAAGAGAAGAAGAGTGAAATGGAGAAGGTTATATCCCTCTGTTCCTGCTCCTTCCCTGTCCACTGCCCTGAATGGAGCTTCAAAATCTGCTGGTGATGCTGGACTTTGCTCTGGCACACTCAAGAACATTCAGATGCTTCCTCAAGATGATAAGCCATGTTTCACTTGTTGTCCATGTTCTTTGGGCCAAAATTTGAAGCAGAAAAGATCTGCATACTCTTCTTTTGATACTATTTCTAGGAAAAAAAAATTGCGTTGGATTCATCACATTGAAGTGGAGGAAACTGATTCAGAGACAAATTTAAATGCCAAAACTGACTGTTCTAGAGCCTCTAAAGCAGTGGGGAGGAAAAGGTTGAGATCTGTTGGAGCTACCCAAATGGAGCAAGATGACATGCATGATTCTGCTTGTTTTGCTTCTGAAATAACTGCTAAGATTACTGCATCAGATTGCACGAAAACTAATAAGCCAGTGAATATTAGTCATAGTAGGAGAAGGCCTGTCGTATGTGGGAAGTATGGTATTATTTCTAATGGTAATTCCTCAAAATCAGCCAAAATTGTGTCTCTGAGGAAAGTTCTTAAAGCAGCAAGAAGATGTCACTTTGCTGAAAGTCAGAAGGTAAATTCTATTTCAGTCAAGGAATCTGAGAAGGCAAGGTGTGATGCTGATAAAGAGAGAAACAATGAAGCTCGAATGGCAGTTTCTGTTCAGATGAAGTCTCAGCATTTGATGGAAGGAAAAGAGACAGAATACTCTGTAGGCAGTAAAGATTCTTATGACTTATCACATATTATGAAGAAGAGAAGGCATGATGGAAACAGAAGTCATGCTATTCTAGAGAGTAACCAAAGCACACAGATCAGACGAAAGTCTAAAGAAGTTCGTAAACGCAGTGTTTATGAACTAACAATTAAAGGTATATTCGGTCACTAGCTTTCCCGGCAGTGTGTATTAAGGTGTTAACGCGGAACCTTGATTCACTATTTTCCTCTGCATTTTTGTAATGCTACTCTGGTGAATGCATGTTTATGTATCAGGGTCAGCCATGTCTCTTATCTCTTCTTCTTCTTTATTTTTTGGTACTTCTTTTAATTGAGATCCTTCTTGTTTGAATAAAAAGGTTAATCTTATTCACTAAACTTATCAACTCATTAAACTATTTCCCACCAGTGATGATTTAAAACTTATGTTACATGAAATAAATGGAATCAAGTTACATGACTGGGATCCAAAACATATTTATCTTTATTTCTTGTACTCTGTTTTCTAAAGCAATAATTAAATGACTTGGCAATTTGATGGCTAAGATGCTGAGAAGACATTAACAAATATGTCTAAGCTCTGAAGTATTGGTTTTTCTCTGAAGTCAAGGGTTTTATATCTGATTTGTTTTTGGCAGAGTTAAACTGTATGACAGTTTAGAGCATGGAATTATTGTGTTTAAACTTCATTTTTTTTTTGTTTAATGTAATGGTTGGTATATTGGTTGCTGGACAAAGGAGAGCGACTGACAATGGTTGTTCTGTTGACTATCAACTGCCTTTAATATATGGTTTTGTGAATCAATGCCAATTTCCTACCCCCCCCCCCCGGGTGCATATTCAAGATTGCAGTTGTAGAAGAGACATAAAGAGACTGGTTCTTTTAGTATACTTCTTCATATTCAGTACGGACCTGCTTGATCCAACTGACTTTTGTGCATTTTTTTGGCCTTGGTGCAATTTTCGATGCGCTGGCAAATCTAACAAAGATCATGCAGGGATGTATTTTCTTGTTTTTAGAAATGTGAATGTATTATCTCAATATAATTACTACTCTGGTTAGTCTTGATGGCACTGTTACTGGGTGTGTTTTTAACTCCAGCAAATTCTAGAAAAAGTGAATAAACAAAAAGCAGTGAATAGTCCTTTGTTAATGCTCCAAATTTTCCTTCTTTCATGTTTGCTTTTTCTTTGAACAGAAAATGATTTCAGCTGTGTGAAGTCTTGTATTACAAAGGATGGAAGATCCTCACAGAGAAGAAAGAGCAGATTTGTGTCTAAGCTTGCTGAGAATGCTGGTAATGATAGAATGTTTGTGGGTGGAATACATAATGTTAACAAGTAAGAGTGCTACATGTTACCTGTGAGATCCATTTTTTGCTCTGCAATTTTTTAGTAGACAGCTGTAGAAGATTGATAACAAGGATAATCACAATGGGCTTTTACAGATATGCCAAAATGGAAGAATGCCAAACTAGCCGGGTTTTGGATGTTTTCTGCTGTGTTTGTGGAAGTTCGAACAAGGACAAGAATAATTGCTTATTAGAGTGCGGTTGTTGCTTGATTAAGGTGTTGTATCCAAGTTTTCTTCTTTATAAACATTTTAACAATTTTACTCGCTTGATTTTTTTGGTTGCCTTTTCCCATTATAAGTGCTGCCAGTGGCTTCTATATTTAGGTACATCAAGCTTGCTATGGTGTTTCTAAGGTGCCCAAAGCTCAGTGGTGTTGTAGGCCATGCAAAACGAATTGTAAAAATATTGTAAGGGTGTTCTATTATGCAAACTTGTGTTACTTGTACTCTTTCTCATGTGAGGCCCAATTTTCCTTCATTAGAGAGGTTTTGACTGTTAGCTTGTGAGATCTCGCTCTATATATTTATCTGGGAAACTGTGTTGTTCTGAATATTGTCTCATGATGTTGTCCCCACTAAATTGGTTTTTTGGCTGTTGTAAAATTCTCTTTTTCTGACCAAAAGTGAAAAATTTCACGTGTGCTGTACTATGTTTTTCTGTGTTTTTTACACAAGATAATGATGCCATATGAGGGTAACTATCAGTTAAATGTTATATGTAAAGTACAATAAGGTCAATGCTTTGGTAACGCCTTATATAATTTTGTCTTACTTGAAATTTAACTTTGACAGAGGAATGCATTTGTTGTTGTTAAAATGTTAAGATTGGCTGCTATATGCATTGGATATTAGGTCTGTGTTCTATGTGGATATGGAGGAGGAGCCATGACTCGAGCACTTTGTAGTCGTAATATTGTGAAGAGCCTCTTGAAAGCTTGGAGCATTGGGACAGAATCCAATCTTGAAAACACTAGTTTTTCTAAATCTTTGGAAAGTCCCTTTCATCGTTTGTCTTCGACAAAATCTGTTCATGAGAGTGATCCATTTCTCATCATTAGACCTGCAGAAATTGGCTCTACTTCTCTGGCTAAAGGAAGCACCGATCTGTCTGAGCATGTGGATACTGTTGACATCTCTTCTGCTATTACCCCAGCTATATGCAATAGCATTACAGCTGGAATTCTTGACTCTACTGTCAAGCAGTGGGTTCATATGGTTTGTGGGCTCTGGACACCAGGTACACGTTGTCCAAATGTTGATACGATGAGTGCTTTTGATGTGTCTGGAGCTTATCGGCCTAAGCAAGATGTGGTAAGAACTTTAAGAAGCTTACAAACCATTTGTTTGTGTTAACTTACTGTACTCAACAAAAGTTGAAAGCAAAAGTCCAAAAAGGTTATAGTTGTCATTGGAGTAGTGTTTAGTTTTGAAGTATTTGTCAAAAATCTTACATCTTTTATGATAAGGACATTATTCTCAAGGTTATAGTTTTCTATTGGCTTTTTTTATCTGAAATCATGAGGATTAGCTTAATTTTTTTTCCTTGTCTTTTTTAGGTTTGTTCAATATGTCAACGATCAGGTGGTTCTTGCATACAATGCAGGGTTGCGAATTGTCATGTTCAATTTCATCCGTGGTGTGCCCATCAGAAGGTTTTTATTGTTTCTACATGTAATGTTATAGTATTCAATTTTCACTGTGAAAGATGCTGTGCTAGACAAGCTCCTGAAACTTACTCCTAATACGCTTGGTAAAATGTAGCCTAGCATGATGGAAGAATCTTCTTCCATATATAAAAAAGGAAAGGCTTCAGCTTCATGGCAGGATATTTCTCATACTTCTGTTACTTGATTTTGATCTTATAAAGCTGTACATCTTGACTGAAGTCACAATCAGACTTAATCAAATCCGATAAAGCAAGTCCCCTTCCTTAGTTTCTGTTGATATAGCACCAAAGCTGTTTATGATGCTGATGGATTTGATTACCAAATCTACAAGGTTTAACTGAAGCAAATAGCAATTTGAAAGACTTGAGGACTGAAAAGGCATGAAACCACAATAAATTGGAAGAAAGAAAATATAGACCAAAAAAAAAAAACAACTTCATTTGCTTATATTTTGGCATCCCACATAAGGCTGAAGTGCATCATTTCAAGAAAATGTAAAATCTCAAGAATTTTCTGCCAGTTGAAAGTTTATTGCTTAAAGAAGTGTATCAGCTGTTTACCCTATCAGCTTCTGATGCGGGATGAATTCCATCAAACAAGTAGGATGAGGAGTTTAGGAAGGCACTGATCCTTAAGGATTAGGATGAGATTTGCATTAAATTAGAAACCTAGCTTATAATTCATTTTTGTAGATTTTCAAGTTTAACTTGTGTTTTAGCTCATTTTCTTTGGACGCTGGTAATCTGCCTTCAGCAGCACTATCATTCCTTATAGATGGCAAATATTAAGGATACATGTAACTTCATCCGTCTCTTTCTTTGGAGATCAATAGACTTACATGTAACTGTTCCATGTAACCTTGAACATTCTAATCAACTGCTGTTTGATGATGGTGCTGAGCAGCTCTGAATTAAATGCTCGCTAAACTTGAAGTAAGACTCCACTGCAGAATGTGACTTGAGTCTTTTTGCAAACTCTCTTGAATGTGTCTCATATATGCATTCTGTCATAGGCTTGTGATTTTTAAACTGCAACTCTTTAAAAATAAAAAAATTACAAGTGGTCAAAGTTTTAGTATATTAGTAATTCTGTGATGATTGTTTTTCTACAGTGACTTGCTATTTGTTTTTTGTTATTTCTGGTGTCAGGGTCTACTGCAAAGTGAGGTTGAAGGTATTGATAATCAGAGTGTTGGATTTTATGGAAGATGCATGCTTCATGCTATGTATCAGCAGTTTAATTCTGATAGTTATCACACTAGCAGTGCTAATCATGGAGAAAGGGAATCCACCTGTGCTCGAACAGAGGTGGGTCGACTGAACAATTTAGCACTATCACATTGTTAGAACCAATGTTTTCCTCTATAAATGATGTGTTACATTGGCTAGGGTTTCAAGGGTCGCAAATGGGACGGATTTCATCATAATCTTCCCTACCATTCTGATGGTAGTAGTGGATGTCTTGTCCCACAAGAGCAGCTAAATGCTTGGATCCACATCAATGGACAGAAAACATGCATAAGTGGGCCTTTAAAGCTTCCCAACTCAGTAATTGAGTATGACTGTCGGGTATATACATTTGTTGTATTACTCTATTTTATTGGTTGTGCCTGTCGGAATTTTAATTACTGCTGCTATGGATGTTTGTATTGCTCATCTTGTTATAATATATTGGTGCTAATTTGGTGTAGTTCTAGAACTAAGATACAGTTGATCAGTACATTAAAAATTATGAGTTGGACTTGCCTCTTTATATGGGCTTTAGGAATGTAAAGCCGTAGAAATACTTATGAATTGGAATTCTGGTATTAACTTGCAGAAAGAATATGCTCGCTTCAAACAATCTAGAGGTTGGAAGCATCTAGTGGTGTACAAATCAGGGATACATGGGCTTGGTCTTTACACTTCCCGATTTATTTTTCGTGGTGCCATGGTTTGATCCTCAACCTTTTTATACTTACACAAAGTGACATGGAGTGAGAAATCTTACCTGTGTTTTTGTAGGTTGTTGAGTATGTGGGTGAGATAGTGGGGCTCCACGTGGCTGACAAAAGAGAAACCGAGTATCAAGCTGGAAAGAATGTTCAATACAAGAGCGCTTGCTATTTCTTCAGGATAGACAAGGAGCATATAATTGATGCCACCCGCAAGGGTGGGATAGCTCGATTTGTGAATCATTCTTGCCTGGCAAGTATCTCAAGTTTTAATAGCTATTTCAAGTTTTTAGTTGTCCTGCTTCTAGTGAATCATATCCACTTGGCTTACTTTTATCATGATCTTTTCTCTGCTTGACAGCCAAATTGCGTTGCGAAAGTAATTTCTGTCAGGAATGAAAAGAAGGTAACCATGCATTATTTGTCTCACTCATTAATTTCTTTAATTGCAAGTTAGTTTTCAGAAATTGAACAATGCTAGCTAAACTAAAGAATAACGCACGGTAGGATTTTTTTCGCCTTCTTCTTTCCTCATTTCTGGTTTCTCAAATTACACTTTACCAAATTAGTCTTTGGACCAATTGTAGGATTTATGGTACTTTAGTTAATGGATTTTAGTTGATCAAGTGTTGTTCATGTAGCTTGCTTGTTTCTGGAAGGGACATGGATGCTTTGACAGATGCTGGGTTAAGCAGCTAGGGGAGATAGTGATTTAAAATAGAATATTTGCTCTAAGTAATGACCATATATAAGTCTGTAGCCCCTATTTTTTATTCTGAGCTGAATGTATTTACAAAATCTGTATAGGTGGTCTTCTTTGCTGAAAGAGATATATATCCTGGTGAAGAGGTGACGTATGACTACCATTTTAACTATGAAGACGAAGGTAAAAAGATTCCATGTTACTGTAATTCCAAGAATTGCAGGCGATATCTAAACTGAAATCCTGGTGCATGTCATTTTTTCGTTTTCAACAAGATTTACAATTGCGACATGGATTATGGTTGTATATAAGCATTGTTGAGTAATTTGTATAATGCTATCCATGGAGTTGATGTTTGGGATATGAGATCTGGGAAAATGGAAACCTATGTCTTTAAGCTCTGCCTTGATACAGAGAGGTGTTATCCAGCAAATCTAAGAAGGGAATTTTGATTTTCTCGGTCATCCCTTTGTTGGTTACAAATGGGTGATAAAGAGACATTATTTTCGCTTGTAATCACTTCAATTTGTGTGATATTTTCCAGAACAGTGGTGAGAAATGATGTGTGATATTTGGAGCCCTTCGTTTTTGAATTTTCCCCAGAAAACTTGCATGATCATGCAGTAATTGCAATACAAGATGACTCTCAAGTGCCTTAAAAAGCACTATATATATTTGGAAGCAACAAGAAAATTGAAGTGCTGCTTACCCAATCTTTTCCAACTAGATCTTTTCTGGGGAAGAACTGGTTAATGATAGATGAAAGGTGCTGTTTCTGGGTCATCAAATATTCTGTTTTATGTTTGATCTTTATCCTGGGCTATATGGTTGAAATATCAGATTGTTCAGTAGCTCATAGGCGGTCATCGTCATCATCCTGCTGCTGCTCCGTGGAAATCGGGGCATTTTTGCTCAGTTGCTTCCTCCTGAGGAAAGATCTCAGCCTTGAGAAGGCAAATCTCAAGGAGCAACAACTCGAGAGGTTTGGTAGCATTTCCATTGGGGAATCCTTCTAATATGAGCAAATGTTTAATTTCTGCCAGAAGAATCTGGGCAGCCTCATGGTCTCTTGTTATTTTTCCTCAGTATCAGTATTAACGTTGATGAGAAAGATTACAATTGAAAAGTCAGATTTTTGAAAAGATTGTTTCTGAGATCACCGTTGAGGAGATATCAGAGAGAGTAATACACAAGATGACTGTCACGGGAATTTGAGATTCTAGTCAAGAACCTCTGAATAATAGAATCCTCGATCTCATGTTTCAAATTCAGAAGGCCAGCCCCGCAGAGAATTGTTTAGGCCAATACTGGGTCCATGCTATTGCCCAAGACAGCCAAGACTGATCTGAAACGTGGAAAGATTCGAAACTATTTCAGCTTCTTTTGTTGGTACTAAATTGCCAGCACCTAAAGAATAGGCTCTTTTTTTTTTTGGGTTGTTGTGGGGGTTGGGGGGGCACATGTCTGTGATCTGGCCCTGATCTTTACGTCTTTTGAAGATGCCCTTAAATATCAATTCGGATAAGGTTTGTATTAGTTGCTTGTGTATAGTTCATCCCAATGAATTCTTGCAGTGATTGCTAACTTGAACGAGTCTCCTCCAAGTAAATTGAGTTAGAACATGACCCCCTTCTGCCCGCCAGGCTTGAAAACATTTTCCTGATTATATTCCAAGAGATATATTTGCAGTATAATGATTTTATCTTGTTGGTCATTTGTTTAGCTGTAATAAATTGGATTCTTTCTTTAGCCAATCGACTAACATCTTCCATATATTGCCACTAGTTGGTCAAGAATCAGCCACAACCAAAAACTAATAGAGCTCCATTACGTGCAAGATTGATCACCCTAACCTTGCAGACCCCTTTTCCCGAAGTTCAAATTAGAGCCACAGGAAATGAAAATTTACAATTTGGCAGGCTGATGATGTTTTTGGGTTGACTTGTACAATATGTCGAATAAAAATCAGGGGAGCGCTTCCATAGGATCTGCATATCTTACAAAAGAGACAGTTTCATTTCCATATGTATTATACGGTGAGTAGCTGGTGATGCATAATATACAGCCGGAGTAACCAAAAGGTTGGCAACATAGTCTTACAACAATACTTTAGGCTCTCAGAAGAGAAAAGAAAATACAAAAACTTGCCGTAGCTTTCTTTGTGGAGTATAAACGTCTGTACCTTTAACGTTAATTTTATACAGCTCTGTCTGCATTGGCCCAGACCTTTGATCATTTTGACAGCTTAGGAACCCCAGTTTGGAATGTTAGCTGTGGCTTCATTCACCATTTTCACCAGAGTAACCTGCCAAATCATGAGCAATTGTAGATGACAACATAATCATTCAACTCATGAAGGTAAAGGCTGTTTACTTGTAATCCAAGACCCACTTTAGAGGCTCAGTCTTGGATATTGGAAAAAGTTGCAGCACGATCAATAAATATTACTGGTCTAGATAACTATAACAGTCAACAACATGACGCTCCAACCCAATTGTTTAGGTATCCAAGGATTTGAATTGCCATAATGGTCTGACATTGTCTGCCTAGTAAAATGTCACTTCTCAAGATCTAGTAACTTTGTCTGCTTTAAGAAAAGGATCCTTGGCAGATGTTTATCTATGACAAACCCCACCAAAAAGAATAAATGACAAGGAACAAATTGTTAAGAAGTTTAATGGTTTCTGAGTGTGGTTTTGCAGTTTGCAGTCTGAAGTTTTCAAGGTGTTGCAGAACTATAGAAATTGCTATGAATGGTCTACTGGATTTTAAATGATCTAAGAGGGAAAGCTTCCTAGGAAGCATGTCCCAAGTATTTGACATATCATGAAGGTATTATTCACTACTATACCTACTGTAGTTAAGTATTTAGTTGGTTTTCGTCAGTGTTATTTACCTAAAAGGACAACCTTTTTTGCTTTCAGTATTGTGCCTGGTGCAGTCGCCTTTCCCCTCTAAGCATGTTCTTTCGTGCTTAGTTTAAATAAGAGGTATTAGAACGAAAAGGTAGGTCAGACTTTTCACACAAAAGTACTGTGACCACACGACAAGATTGAGCATTCACAGAGATGAAAAACATACCACACTATCTGGCACACCAGGTGGAGGGAGTGGAAGGTTTCTTGGAGGCCATTTGTTATCATAAGATCTTTTGTCAAATCTCCACTCTCCTATCTTACCATATGTCAACTTACCCTGCAATTCAAAATAAGCAATGCCAATATAAGAACCTGAAGACGCCAAAATATGAAGAAGAACAAAATAGTTCTGCTTCAGTCAACTGAGAAAATGACCTTTATAGACTATTGATCACCAAAAATGTACAGAAATCTTTTAATTTCAAGTTACCTTTAGATCATAGTCACATCCATATGTATAATGGATGATGTATGCCTTGCCTATTTCTGTGTCCCATGGAGGCTGTCACGAGTTACAACCAAAGAAATGATTCAATACATGACTTATTGCAAAACTTCTAATTCATGGTGTGTCTGGTATACACATCAGGTGTTAGATGCTGCTCTTTGATGATCAATACAGGCAAGTCCAAATCCATTTAAAACACCAAAAGTGATAATCAGGAATGACCTTAACAGGTTTCTCCTGGATACAGCAATTGATATGCACAAAAGCATAGTCATTAGAAAAGAAAAAATAGAAAAACTCTTCTTAAAACCCTTTCCAATGTGAAATTTTTTTTTTTTTTAAGTGTCATAAAGCAATTCCAGCATCTTAGGCTGTTTCAATTGTGGCAATGCGTGCTTGTGTTCGAAATTTGGTATGGTTCAGCAGACAAAGCCTGAAAAGAGAAAGGGAAATACAAAAATGATTTGCCTAAAAGTTGACCCAAAGTTTTCAAAAGCGAATAAGTAGAGTAGGATACTCAAAAAAGGAATTCTTCATATATGAAAAGATGTTATCAGACACAAGAAGTTAAGGTAAAAGCAGAAGTCCTGGAATAGGAAAACAAAGCATCAAATTGCAGATAATAATTCTGAACTTAAAGAATTCAGGGTCTTAAATGCTAGAATTCGAACCCATTCTCTACATCTAATATTATGTAGGGAATTGGATGCAAATTTCCCTGATCAAGAAAATTCTGCGACAAGTACTTTTCTCCTATGTTCCCAGAACAAGTAATTGACTGTGAATGACCAGCAAAAGAGAAGATAAGAACGTCCTTCAGAAGCTCGTAGCCACATCATCATTTGCTAAAAAGGAGTATGCTTTACATACTCAACCTCTCAAAACATAAGAAATACATGGGGTGACAACTAAAAAATGCCAACCTGAATCATAAATTCCTTGTACAAAATGTTATGGACGTCATGTAATGCAGAGGAAACAGCATAGGCATACCTGCATACACATAAAAAAGCTAAGCAAAAGAAAAGTTTGAAATGGAATCAGTACAGTCTACGTGGCTTACATCTCAAGAACCCAACCAAAAGCTTTATCTGTTTCAGGATCCTTCTTCATTGCTAGGGACACGTTCATCCAAGTTGGAGCTATCTTTTGTAGAGCTTCCTAGAATTATTTGTTCAACATTAGAAGCATACACATTAGATTACAGGGGGAAATTTTTTGAATGAGTAAGAGAAAAGGTACCCACCTTCCCAACTATGACGGGGGAATTTCCAATTGGATCAATGTTAGTAATTGGTCCTTTTTCATCAGGAAAGAATTTTCGAAGTAGAGACTCGTATTTCTTAGGTTCAATATAGAAAAAAGGGAATGCCGCTCCCAGGCCATCTCTGGATAAGTTTGGAATTGGTTTGACAATGATATGATCTGGCTCTGCCATCAATATATAGCTGCATAAGAAGGTAAATTCGCACATAAAAAAAATGGAACTTCTTGAATTGCAGAAAAAAATGTACAGCAATCTAAATTCATTAATATGAAAGGAAAGCATATCTAATCCCATACTCTTCCTTAATGTCAGCTTGCTGAAGCCACTGCACAAATGCCCAAGGTCTGTTGAGGACTATATACCCCTGTAATTGCACAATGAAATGACACGTTAGGGGGAAGAACCTCCTAAAACCTCCATAGCTCCAGCTAAAAGTCTGAACTACGCATTTAAATCATAAATTGGCTAGGAAATCTGGAAAAACTTCAACAAAATTTTTTTTTTTTATTTTTAAAGATTAGATGACCGCATGCATAATTAAGACATTGATACAAGTAAAGCCAAAAGAAGGGAAAAATCACCTTGAGCTCTTGGGGATCTAATTAGTCACAGAGATATGGGTTGTGGATATGAGAAATCAACGGAACAATGTAACAGCTACAAGAGGACTTATTTTTCCTAAGGTGCCACGACAGGTCAGCTGTTGGAAGGGCTTAGAATTGAAGCCAAGAAATGCTTGTGAATTGAGTTAAATAGGAGGTAGAGATTGCTTGGAATGTCAACTGAAAAGATCACCTGGATCTTAATATTAAGAGATAATATCTTGCTATTAACTTTCTGATATAAGCCTGAGCTAAAATCAAGAATTTTCCACAGGATCCATTCCCTTATCCAATATTTATTTTCTGACACTAGGAAAGACCAGAACTTTCTACAAATCAATTCTCTCCTTGTAGGATATCCCTGGTTTTAAAACAATTCTAATCAGAACTCCAAACACAAATTTACTTCCGCGACACTCCAGCTGCCAATTAGAGTCATAAACACAAACCTTAAACTCTAATAAGACGAAGCCAAAGGAAAACAGCCCACCCAAAAAAAAAATAAAAATTCAGCAAGATACGTATAAGAAGTAAGAATTACTACTAGAAACCACCAAAAGACGAGTCAAAAAGAATTGCAAAAAGAAAATGCAGAAAGAAGAACCTGATCCATTCCGGAAGGGAGTGGCTGAGCAACAAAAGTAGGAATCTCATCCATGAAGGGGTCGGATTTGCCGGAGTGCAAGATCCTGGTAAAGCCGCCCATCTCAGAGCCGGGTTGATCCCTGAATTTCTTGAACCAGTAGTACATAATCCTGCACTGCCAGGTGTTGTAGACGGAGTCAGAAGATGTAACAGCGGTGTGGAAGAGCCTCTTCTTCTTGTTGTTGTTGTTGTTGTTAGCTGATAAATATTTGTCGTGAGGCATCTGGATGATAGGGTCCACCGAGATGATTTTGGTGCTGCTGATGAGCCCATTTTTTCTTGATACAGAAGAAGAAGAAGAAGAAGATTGACTATGAGAAGGGTCAGGGAATTGCTGGTTGAGAGATGCATTGGCCGAAATGAGGATGTTGTAGGTGATGAGTGCAGCTGATAAAGTGACGACTAGTGTGAAGAACAAATTCCCACACCCCATTTCTGCTAATACCTGCTCTGCTCTAGTTATTGTGGGCTTTTTCTTCTTCTTCTTCTTGTTTTCGGGGATTAATAAATACCGTACTGCTCACTGGTACGTGGAACTCTGGGAGGAAGATGTCAAATGGTGGGTGGAGACTAACTGGAACTGGCTGCTCCACTCCTCCTCCTCAATGCAGAGTTAGTTAGGAGTAATATAATAGAAAAATGAATGTCCGGGGGACAAGACTGGACTGGCCTGGCATCAGCCTGGAAAATAAAAAATGTTTCATATTTGACTTTCTTTTTCAGTGTTTCTTTTTTTTTTTTTTTGGGAAGTATTTTTGTAGGTCTCCTGCTTAACCGGTACCAGCTAGTAGCAGTGCCACTAGTAGTAGTGGCGGCGGCCGGACGTCTGGGTGACGGCTGGTGGGTTCCTTCCTACCTACTCAACATTTTGTTTTTCAGTGGGGGACTACTGCCTATATCACTATGCAGAGAAAGAGTTAGTAAATTATTGTTGAAGGTTAGACCCTCACAGTCACAGGGACGGGAGTTTGAGTTTTCCTAAATTAAGGTTGTGTTTGGATTGCATTTTCCGTCATTTTTCATGGAAAAATTACTGTAGCGATTTGATATATGTGAGGGAAAAAGGTGATAGGGAAATGTGATCACGGAAAACGATAATATTTTCCGACGAAAACCTTCAATCCAAGCAAGGCCCAGCTTTGGTCCGCTCATTTTGCTTTAATCTTTCTTTCATGTCATCTAAAGTTTCTGGCTTTTGCTGATTTGTTTCCTCATATGACACTTTTATGTGTATTAGTATATGGTATTTTTGGCCACATGACATGATGCACAAGCTCTGGCTTATTTTTTGGTTTGTCTCTCGTAGAGATTTTAAGGGTGTACGATTACTGGACTAAAATCAGGTACCTTTTTTTTTTTTTGGCTATTTAAGGTTTGTAGTAATTGCATCCTTTTGGACTGTGTAATCCCTTCCCCTCAGTACGATTACTGGACTAAAATCATCATACAGAGCTGCAACAAGCAACTACTTCAGCAAATCCATTCTAGAAGTGCATCAAATAGCAAGCTGCATTCTAGAAGTGCATCAAATAGCAAGCTGCATACTCTAGTCGGTGATATTCTTAGCTTGAAAGCTCTGTTTCACGTGTGCTTCTTTTGTGTTATAACTAAAAATATTAATCATGTTAGTAATAGAATTGGCGACTATGCTTTAGCCATTTTACATGATGAGGAATGGATCAATCCTCTGTGCTGTTAAGCACTTTTTGTATAGAAAGGAGGGGCTTTTGCTCCAATTGTAAAGTTCAGTTGATGATCAATATATAACTAACATCGTTTTGAAAAAAAAAAAAAAATGAGTACTGATCAGTAATAAGCAAAAATGCCAACTAGTGCATCAATCATCCAAAACATATTCACCATCACCTTTTTGTTTACTATGTTCGCAAGCGCATCATGTATGGTACAACTCATGGCTGCATTCTCCAACTAATATCCAAAACCAGAAAGTAATGATTGTCTAATACAGGTTGGGCTGGAGAAGGCCGTAGTAATTGATTATTTTGTAATCCCTTCCCCTCATCTTTTGTCTTCACCACGGGACGTGCAGTCCGTAGTTGGCCAGTTAAATCAACAGCCCTCTACCTCCGAAAGGAACAGAAATATGATAATCCAAAACAAAACAACTTATAAAAGAGAGAGCATCCATCAAAATTTTGAGAGATTGTCCTCTTCGGACCATTCCATGTTCATCAGCTTGTCCGTGGGAAAAAACCTAAGCCTCAACTACAGCAAGTTTGCCATATGTGACTGGCAGTCCTGAGCCTCAACTGCAGCAAGTCTCTACTACACATGACTTGCCCCTGGTGTAGAAGTACTAGCACTAGTAATAGTTTGGCCAGACACACAAACACACACGTAGTATAAAGCTCTATTTGATGAGTACAACATACTGGACAGAGAGAGAAAGATGTATTAAAGCAGAAAGGATTAAATGGTATAAATGCGCTGCTTGGCAAGAGACGTCGGGCATGACAAGCACTTCTCAGGCCTCAGGCGGTATTCTCTGCGAGGTGGGTTCCAAAAACTTGCTTGATGATTCATTTTCAACAATATTTGCGTCCTCATTCTCAAGGCTCAGCAGACACCCCGCAGGCGAGCGCGTCTCAACTGGTTACTTGGCTTCTGTCGTTCTCAACTCCAACAGAAATCCATGGACCAAAAACCACTTAAAGAAGGGATCATCATCTCTCAATCAACTCCTTAATGCGGGGGAACCGATCAACCCATCGCAAGTAACATGCTTGAACTATCTGATAAAGATCAGATTCCTCATCGGACATCATGCCCTTGCCACACATAGCCAAACTTCTCTTCATCAGCTGCGAAAGACTAACTAGGTCATCGTTGCTGAAGTCGGGATGACGTATGAGAGTCTCCTCAGATATTGAATCAAGTATAAGTGCACAAATGCTTGAAGCCATCATAAGACTGTTGGGGTCCCCTCTATCCTCCGTCCAATGTGACAATGCACTCAAAAGTTTGATAAAACTAGCTCCACTGAAGGTAAACGCGATTTGTTCCCTCTTCATAAGAAAATTCAAAATCGTATCACATGCCAAGGATACAGAACCAACATCCTCAACGGTAGAACTGTTTGGGGCAATCAACCTAATAAGGTACTCAATAACAGCTCTATATGCTCCAGATGAAGCCAAAAGTTTACATCCATCAGTCCTCATTGTTATTTGACAAAGCATAGGAATCAAAAAGCAGATTGAGTAAAAGGGGCTAGCCTCATCTTCTCCTTGAATAGAAAGCATATAGCCAAGGAGCGCCTTAACCTTTTCTCCGCATGCATGAGGTGTTTCAGCAAGATAGCTCCCAATCAGCCGAACTGAGGCTAGCAGATCGTCTCCTTTGTTCTCTCCATGATCCTTGACATCTTCTAGGTAGTCGAGAACAACACTGATTGTCTCATTAAGTCCAGAGATGATCATTGTCAAAGTGCTATCACTTATTGTGGCATCTGGATGTAAGTCCTCATCTCCATCAAATTTTGAAACTAGCTTTATCACTTTCTCAACCAAAGAGTAGCAAATGGCAAGATTTCTTTGTTTCATGTGAATGACCTCAGCATTCAGTGAATGACTTTTGGAGGCTTCATCTCTCAAACGAGCCAGCTCATTAAGGAGAACAGCAATTTCAACCCTGGAAGTCCCCAAAACAAGTAGCATACACCTGAAAAAGAATAAAAGACAGTAAATATGCCAACTTCGTGGCAAAGAAGGATGTTAAGGAAACAAAGTAATCATACAGTAGATCATTGACACAAACTTTTGCTTACCTGTCGACAGGAATAGGATCTTGTACATCAGGTAATTTCACAGACCCGATAAGCCATTCCTCGCCCACAATCGAAATGGTGCACTCAGCCAAGATCAGGGCCTGAAGCTTTTCAGCTGGGGCTGCAGATTTAACAGGAAAAAGATGAGCTTCAATCACTAACGTCATCAACTAGCTAGCATGAACCGTAGTGAATTCTTCCAATCTAACATGTATAAATGTATAAATATTCACAGCAATGGAACATACCAACTCGATTATTCAAGACAGCCACAATACCCATACGCATGTCAGTTGACCAGGTACTATTTGCCATAGAATTCAGAGCTCCACGCACAGGTGCCTGTGACAAGCAAAAGGATGTATTAGACAGATTGTAAGCAATATATGACAAAAAAGACTCCATCCAAGTGCATCAGATACATTTGAAAAAAATTTCAGGATTCAAGGTAGGAAGTGTTTCGGACAAGCACTCCAACAACATAAATTATCTCAAGAGTTCTGGCTTTCCTACAGTTGATTGGCTAAAATTTAGAGACATTCAAGAATAGTCCTCCTTCCAAGTTATAAAATGATTAGCACAGAAAAATAAGATTGCCTCACTGGAAAAGTTATGATCCTGGTAATAACAAGATTCATGTGCCATCATAGGCAAAGTTATCCATGTAAACCATGTAAATATTGCAGAAGGAATCTTCTCAGGTTTCAACAAGAAGGCAACTGTTAATCTTCCAATTTACATCTAGAAAATGCCATTGACCTATGTAAATGTTTGTAACAATAACTAAGAACTAACTAAAAGTGAACTAGATATCATATTGGTTTCATTAATTTTGATACCTAACTAAATCATTATGTCAGTATGAAACCATAACATTCTAATTGAATTGAAAGAGTGCAGGGAAATCAGGTGGCATACTGAACATTGAGAGGAGAGGATTGCAGATAAGAGGTGAAGTGCTTCAAACTTTAGAGCAGTTTGTAGCAAAGCAAATAGTCGTGCTAGTCCAACCACCTGCAAGATAATTAGAAGTAATCAACAATCTGCTGCCAACATAGCAATAAAAGATCAAGGCACTAATGATGAAAGAGAAATTAGGCAAGAGTTAAGTGCAGTAGTGAAGTCAACATCTTATAAACATGCATATGCCTACCAATATTGCCAGCTCTGATGGATGTTCAATGAAAACTTTCTCAGCAGGTAACCTGCTTATTATGAGCTGAACAAGTCTCATGGCAAGTTCCACAATGGGTGACCCTGCAGGAAATCAGTCAAGCTTCAGCCATCCGAGTTGGTGGAACAAACAGCTGAAATTTACAAGATTATGATCTTCTAACTATATGGTTGACCAACTACAACATATGATTGTTAAAGTTGCAGTAACATCTAATAAGCACACTCTATGACATGAGAATGGTCCTACGCGTGATCTGGATAGCCTATCATTCAATGTGATCAATAGTTCAACAGAAGATAGATCACTTACCATCTGGCAGAGTGGATAGTTGAGAAGCAAGCAGCTGCATGCCTCCAGAATCATATAAGGCCCTTACACCGTCTTCATGTGTGTTTGCCACCAGATATACAAACTCATAGCAATCCTCAATTACAGATGAGGCTGAACTGCAAATGGAAATACACATTCTTTAGATTACAATTTATCATATGACACAGATGAAGATCTCCTTCCAGTCCTACAGAGAATTAAAAACAGAAAATGCCAGAAAACATTCAGAGAAAAAAGGTCAAAGAACAAAATCAACTGCTAGCATGTGCTTTCTTCATTAATTGCAATTCTAAAGATATTGAACTTATATGTCATCAAGCATCAAAGGATTCATCATAAAAGACAGCATGTAATTGCCATCGGAATGACTGGAAAAAGCTTGGTACTATCCTGCTTAGTTTGAAGAGCGGTTATATACAAGGAGAACTCTGGAGAGGTATTTAAAGAAACCTTTATGGTAAGCAGTTCTCAAAGGCTAAAAAACATTGCCAAGCTCTACTATAGCAGTCACAATCATTAATCTAGAAAATTAGACTTGAATATCTTCATATAAGAGAAAAGACATCCATGACATAGAAGGTACATTATATCATGTGCAGGTAAAAGGACAATCTTCTCATTACCAAATAAGCATGTGCCAGAAGTAACAAAACTTTCAATCGATGGAATCAGCCAAAGAAAGAGAGTTTGACAGCATACCCGGTAGAAATAATCTCCTGAAAGAAAGGAATAAGGGAAAGCATGTCTTGAGAAGCAGCAATTTCAGGAACTCTGCAGAAGGCGGCAAGAACTGTTACAGATAGCTGCAAGTAGGCGTCTCGATTCTCAGCACCACCACCTCCTCCTCCTCCTACTTTACCCATACCTGATTAGTCATATAATTAGAACTGTACGAGTAATACAATTGAACACTAAACAAATGGAAAAGACAGAGAGAGAGGGGTTGGGATCAATTGAAAAGTAGCAATAGTAAATAGGCATACCAGTGCGTAAGAGACGTAGAAGGAATTTAGGGCCGACGGCGCGGTAGACTTGGAGGATGGTGGAGTGGTCTTGTTTGTTGCAGAATTTGGTGACAAGGAGCAGACCAGCTAGTCTCTGCTCGTCTCTCTCTCCTCTCAGAAGCTTTAAGCAGTCATCCAGTAACGGCGAATGCGAGTTCCCCGACGGTTGAGCTGCCGATTGAGCTGGGGGTCCACCACCGGAGGTTTCGACTTCCTGGCAGCAAAAGAGGTATATTTAGCAGTATAAGAGAAATTAATGAAACACAAAATAGAACATTTAGAAATAAAAATTAAAGCAAAAAAAAAAGGAAGAAGAAAATGAATATTAGAAAGGCATATCGGAGAAGAAGAAAGAAGAGAGATGAAATTCACCATTTTGGGGGGGGGGGTGACGGAGGATGGGTTGCGGCGGGAGGAACTTCCAGAAAGTTTGAGAAATAGCCACCACCTGCAGTACCACGTAGAGGGTACTACTGTGCCGTAGTGGCGAGCATAGGAGTTTGCTACCAGAGGCAAGTAGTCTTAAGTCTTTGGCCCTTTTATACTTTTGCGGCTGTCCTGTCCTGAATGAATATATAGAGAAAAAATACTTACATATGGTATTGTTTGGAATTGGAAACGATTACCCCCCTTTTTTTTTCCTTTTCTTGGGAGAAATTTACCACCAAAAAAAAAAAAGAAAAAATCATTCAAAACACAACTCATATTTTGTAAAATAACTATTTTCGTCACTCATTTTTAAAAGTATAATTTTACGTCTCTTATAAATTCACATTGATCAAATTTGATCCCTACCTAAGTTTCCAACCAACTTTTGACGAGAATCCAGCACATGTCCTGCACTTGATCATGTTTTAGGGATAAATTTGTCAAATCAAATTTCACGTAATCCAATTCATAGTCTCTCACATTTCACAAAATTAATTTTCTTTTATCACTCACATTTTCACAAAATGAATTTTTTCATCCCTCGTTAATCATGTGTACGAATAGCTTTTTTTTTAACTCATGTATATATCATTTTGATTTCACCTAAACAGTACGAATAACATGCATTATATCTCCATTTAATTTCACCTACAATGGTGAAATCAAATAAAAATATATTATATACTCTTATAGTGAAATTAAATGTACATATATATGAATTTTTAAAAACAAGAAAAAACTATTCATATATATGATCAATAAGGGTTGACAATCTTCATTTTATGAAATGTGAAAGACAAAAGATTCGTGTTGTGAAATGTGAGGAATTATGAATCAAATTATGTGAAATGTGATTTGACAATTTTTCTTCTAAAAAATGACAACGGAAAACACACTTTGACCTAGATTAGTCCGACAAGCCGACTCAACGTTTAGAAACACAACTAATATAGATTAGATTTATGGATGGTATGATTATTTTAGAGAAAGTAAATAAATATAAAGGAGAGTAAATAAGGATGTGTTTGATAAATTAAAGTCTGAAAACTGAAACATGAAGTATGAATCCATTAAGTTATTAAATTATTAAATTATAAATCTGATACATTTTTGAGTATATATCACATTAAGTGATAAGTGAATAGTTTATCACTTATTTTGAAAGAAAAATTTGCTTACAAAATTCAATGCCATTTAATTAATCCAAATATTCAATTTTTCGTTATCAAACGCGTCTAAACTTATTAAAATCTGAATCCATTAAATCTAAATGCTGAATTAAGTTATCAAACAAGGCTTAAGATTAAATAGAAAAAATTTATAAATACAGGTGAGAGTAATAATTATTAATATGCATATATATATATTTAGGTGATTAGAAAAACTCTTACTTTTATTAATAATAAGTATTGGAATGATTAAACTTAGCGCCCATTCCTAACCAACACTGGCATAAATAGAACGGATAATTTCATAAATCTCCCTTTGAAGTTTATGATAATTCCTCCTCAATTTACATATCAAATTGGAGGACTTGTCAAAAATTAAAGAAAACGAAATAAAACTCACATTCTTTTTTAATTTTCAAGCTTGTTTTTTCTTTTTTTCTTTTCTTGTTTTTTGCTCGTTGCTATAGTAATTCTAGCCTAATCTCTCTCCTTTTTTTTAAAAAAAAAATTTGCTAAAAACAAGTGCATGATTGTACTTTTCGAGTTCCAGTGGGTTCCCAAAAGTTCTCATTTCACTAGCAAAAGAAAGAAAGGAAAAAAAAAGGGTTTTTTTTTTTAATTAAAAAAAAAAAAAAGAGAGAAGGCTCTAATCAGGGAGTTGGACCATAGGGCGCACGTAAAGTTACAGAAGGCAACTAATGATCAAATGTCAAACCAAGTGTGAGTAAAGTGGGTGAGAGTTCACCAATGGCCGGCCAATCATTGGGTTGAAAACTTGAAATTCCGCGCCGGGCTTCTCGGAAGTCCACCTGACCTTTTCTTACACCTAAAATCAAAACGGCCACAGCAAAACCTGAAAAAAGGAAAATGCAGTTTTCATTTGGGGAGACATGCATGGAGTATTCCCATGCATGTAACGAGAGACTGATTCATCTCCATCTCCATCTCCATCTCACCCCTTCATTTCCCTCCCTCCTCCTCCTCCTCCTCCTCTTTTTTTGATCTTTGCACCAAACTGCTGAGCTAAATCTAATTCATCACCCCCACCTTCTTAATTAAGTTTCTCATCTCTAGATAAGAACATATATATGCACCACCGTAAATTTGTTGATTAATTTCCTCGATCCATCGTTGATGATTTGATTTCATTAATTTTCCCCTTCCTTCCTGATCAGCATTTCCACTTTTAATCAATCAATCGTCACCACCATCACAAAGAACAAATACTAGCACGCAGTAGTCCGAATATATATACCATTATGGAGGAGGAGCACGAGACCTCTTCTCTGAGGGCCAGGCGCAAGAAGTCCTCCGTCACCCTGCGGTGTTGCTTCAATGGCCATCGTCGCGCCGACTCCTTGGATGCGCCCTCCTCTTCATCTGTGCTCCCAAGTCCCAGCAGCAGCCGAAGGATGTCTCCATCCGCATGGATCCGATCCAAAACCAATGAACTCCCCGACGTCAAGATCAAAGGAACGTACAGGAGTTTGATGTCTTGTATGCGTCGACACCGTCGCCATTCTTCCGCTGATTTCAGTTACGACCCCCTCAGCTACTCCCTCAATTTTGAGGACGATGATCATGAATCTTCTGAGGGGACCGGGGAGTTTCCCATGCGGAGCTTTGCCGCAAGACTACCATTATCGCCGCCAAGGTCAGCAACCGGAGATGGAGATCAAATAAGGATGAAGCAGCAGCCGCAGATGATGATTAGGACGGCTCCTCAGCCCACCATTACCGGGTCCCCCTCAACAACCAGGGCTGCAGCAGTTGCTGAGGTACTGAAGAGCCTGCAGCAGCTGGATGTGGAGACGTCTGCAGGAAGGACAAGGGGTACTCCTGAATTGTCCCCCCCAATTCATAATACAAGGAAGCAGCAGCACCTTGGAGAAGAAATTCGGAAATCAAGGAGCTCTGATCATGTAGGGGAGCCAATGAGGAGAAGCCTTGACTTACCACACCCACCACCAACGCCCGGGAAGGTGATCCTGACCTCCACTACTCCTACTACCAGTGCTTCTACAACCACACCCACCTCACGCCAAGTTTTGGTTGAATTATTTTAAGGGGTCCGGAGGTTGGCTCCTAGCCGTTTTAATTTCATAACTTTGACGTGTTTCCAGGCAGCTCAAGATTCAGATCATTAACATCTTACCAAGGCTCTGTATGCTGATATTTCAAATTTCGTTTTCACAAACAATAAATATTTGGATCATTGTGCATTACTTAATCAGCTATGCATGTTTCTCGATTTGGGTTCAGATTAAAGCACCATCTTGTTTCAATTTTGTCTGTAACATTTTCTTTCAACAGGTTTGTCTATTACATCATTGTGTTGATTGCATAGCTTCAAGTGCAATAATGGTCAACTTTGGAGTACAGCTTTTTATTGACACTATGAAACTCAAATGCTGAAGGGCACTAACATGATCTTGTACAACTGGCCAGTAGATTATTCAAATATACACCCACATCATATATACCTACACTGTACACAAATACAACAAAACAAAAAATGAGATGAAGCTAGCAGAGCACAGATAAGCCGTTCCATCAAATTCTGATCAAGCACTCCCAAAATGAACCTCGTATTTATCATTTGGGATGTAGTCTACCATTGCCTCTTCTTGCTTATATATCAAGGTTGAGATAAACCAACCCAGATAAAATTGTCGTTTCATCACCAAAGTTGATTCTTGTTTAACATTAGGATCAAGAAACGTATTTAGCTTCAAATCCCCCGGTATTCACATGTTACTTATAAAACATCCCTTACAGAACAGAACTATAGTACCAACATTTGATGCACCATTTGAAGACGAGGCACAAATTGCCATCACTTGGAGCATATGACTATACTGATGTCTTTCTTTTTACGTGTAATGACCACTGCTGTTTCACCTGCAATACCTTTTCTTTTCAATCTAGGTGGAAGTTCTTTTAAATTTGTAATTGGAATAAATTTTACAACTCATAGATTACCTTTTCCTTTTGCTCTTCAAGGCTGTAGAAGGTGAAGGATTACTGTGCCAATTTCTCTTTCTCTGGTTGATGAACCAGTTATTTATCTGCTTTAATTGCAAACCCGTTTCCTGAACCAGTCTTCCCTTATCTTCTTCCTGCAAAATTTGGCAATAACACTTAAGTTCTGGATGGTACATCAGATTGAAGTTGAAAGGTTTATCTTATTATCATTAACTACAGTGGTGCTCATCAAGAATGGCTGAGCATATTAGGCAAGAGTTGGGCCCTTTAAGAAGGTTATATCACTATGGTACACCTGCATATGATCTCAGTAGAAGGGAAGCTACAGGGAAGATAAATTAGGCGAACCTCAACAGTAATAGTGCTTTACATACAAAAGTTTAATTCTTTGCAAACAGAATCATGCACTTGAAATTCTGAAACAAGATAGTGAATACAGCAGCAATAATTTGTCTTTTAAACTTACCGTGGGGTATGGCCACTTGGAATGCGATTGCCACCAATCTTTTAAAACAGAAGTGGTATCACCAGGGAGTTTTCCTGCTCTTCTCTTCCGCAAAATCTCCTCCCTAATGTCCACAATTTTTTCCTTATAACCCTGTTTTGGGGAAGCAAGAAAGGAAAAGTTTGAATATGCTAACCAAAAGTGGTAACATTTTATGCCACCCACAATGACACATCAATATAATTCACAATACTGTACAAAACACATCCCTTTCATTGGAAACCCATGCATTTGTGACTCCAATTCTTTAATAAAACTATTGGTGGTTGATATTCAGTAAACAACCTGTTTAAGTTCATGCTTCAGCTCCTGCCTCACCCTCTCCATCAACGACCTTTCACTCTCCGTGGGGATTAAAGGTCCAAAACCCATGCCATCAGGACCATCCAAACTTCCATCAAACAGGTTGCCATCACTATCCACCTGGTCATCTTCGTCATCTGACATTGTTGCACCTGTTCCTTCTCCTGGAGATACTCCTGTATAATCGTGTAAAAGAAGCATTAGCTTTAGCAATTTCAGGCTCCTGGAGAGATTGCAGTACATATTATGCACATGTGCAAGCCTATAATTAGCTAATCTCATGAAAGAATGTCAGACTAAAGTGAGTAAAAGGAGATCCCAGGTTGAAAAGACAAGTCAACAGTCACCCTCAAGAAACTCAAATTCAAGGAAAGTCTTTGGGAAGTATTGTTCAAAACCAAAATAATTAATAAATTTTACGCTGATTAGATACCAGTTATGGGGTCTTTCCAATGACAATGTTGTCGTCTTTTTTTTTGTGGTGTTAGCCTTGCATGCAAAAAGCTAATCATATCATACAGCAGTTAACTAGTTTAATTGTAAAAGCTAACCTCTATAATTGCAAAACAATGCCTAGAATTAATCACAGAAGTAATTTCAACAAAAGAAACTGTAATGGGGTAGCAAAAGATTTATGTAGTATCATTGAAAGATCCAGTGGGATTCTCGACTTAATCACCTACCATGGTACACGTCAAGAATTGTAGCATGATTAGCAGTAAATTCAGTCAGAATTCAAAGAAGTATTAATTTTGCCAATATTTTCTAGGCCAAGCAATTGTAAATCAATTGTAGGTTTGACCTCATTCTTCATTGATCCTCACCACAATAAAAATGCATTCGTACAGCATACATGCAGTAACTGTTGTCAACATTAAAATCCAAATAGGAAAATTAAATGAAGATTGAAGTAGGAAGCTAAAAAAACATTACAATCATAGAAGAAGTGGTTTAAGATGAAAAATCTAGAAAAGATCAATACTCCATCAGCAGTCCCATACGACAATGGTAAGGTTTTATATGATCGCCGTACAGCTGTGGAATTGGAAAAATCATTTAGGCTGCCCACAAGACAGGTCTCACATGAGACCAAATGTTTCGGCCAAGAGAGAATGACAAAATGTGAGAACATATGGTAAAAACAGTTTGAAGCATATCAAAGAGATTTTCCAGTAAAACTCATTAAAGGAAGGTTGTTACAACACTCACCTGTTAAACTTTGCAGCGACTGTTCGATCTCCCAGCAAGCCATAACTGCTTCCATTGCATGAATACGCACGTGTTGTTGCAGTTGTTCTTTGAAAGAACAAAGTAACAGGACATAGTGTGTCTACATGATAGCAGGAAGAGAGAAAAGTTTAGTCATTCCAGAAGTTGTTTGGACTGAAAATAGTATCTGCTTACCACAACTCTGAAGAACAAAAGGGCATACCAAAACATATTCTGGTCATCTTTTTCATCTTTAACAGTATTTAAGTTGCAAAGGAGTTAGCAGCCATGACAGTGGGATTAGCTATACATTGAAATACTAAAAAGAGGACTAAACACGTTGATTCTGCACGAAGAATCTCTGTTCTATGTTGTAGCCCAATTGCATTTGGTTGTCCAGAAATAACTCTTTCCATTTATCGCAAGTAGACATATGAGCTCTTATGAGCCAAGGAAGGGGCTCTCCCAAAGTTTAGCATCCAACTTCAACAGGATCTATGTTTCCAGTATCTCCATAATGCTGCACTCATCAGATGGGCAAAACTCCACAACATCTCTTTTAGGATAGAAAAAGATAGACATCCCCAGCAGCATTCAGTTCTATCAGAAACTATTTTGTGTTTAGCCTCTATTTTCTTAATGCCCTAAAAACACGAAGCTTATAGTCAATCAAATACTGAGATATCAGGTTTTTAGATCACCAAGGTAAAAGTTGATCGCTATTTCGGTCATATCTTAGGGAAGAACCTGTAGTTTCCAACTTGCCATACTGACCATTGGCAAAACATTTACTGCTGTGACCGAACTTGCAAGACAACGAAAGCTTCTCCAGTGGTGCCAAAGAAAAGTACAGAAACTTAGACGATAATTGGGTGTAACCACTTTAAGTAGGTAACATTTATGATTCCCTCCGTCAAGCTTAGTATCTGTGATCCACCACCCTCAAAAGAATCAAACATCATCTTCTAGAATGGTGGTGGGATAATTATTAAAATCAGATTGAGGTTGTAATCATCAATAAATCAGGTGATATCCGCTAATAACACCAATTTGCATATAAAAGGAAACTAAGGAAATCGGATAATGAGGTTGCGTTGGGTCATACCCAGGTAATCCACAACTTTGCATAGAAAAGGGAACTGTGCTTCCGAAAACCCCTTTCTGGTAAACATCATACAGATATCTATATGGACAGGAAGCAGCATGAGCAAGAACCAAGCGGTCATCCATATATTATGCCAGTGCGCAAAGCACAGACAAGACAACTATGACAAACACAGTTTTAAGCCGGTGTACATACACTGTCATGTACATGAAACTTGACCACAGGTCAAGAAAGAATAGCAAAGCTAAGTTTGCATGCCAGCTACCTGTGTGCCCGTATTAGTTGATTACAAGAAAAATCATCAATTTTGTAGTTTATCGACAAAATCAGAGGGCAAAAGGATTTTTTTTTTTTATTATTAAAAGAAAAGGGACGGTCGTGTGGAACATAGAAGCAGTATCTGAATACCGTGTCAAAATTAATTCAAGTTGGAGAATTTCTTCATCAGAACCGAGCAGACAACACTTAAAATGATGGATACACACTACAGAAAAGTATCGAGCAGCCACTTTGCATTAGCAAGGAAAAACTTTTCTTTCATGATGCGCCGAGGATGAAAAACACATTATTGCTGTTGTCTTCCGCTCTACTAGAGTCTGAATGTTAACTTTTTTTCGAAACAGGGGGCAACACACTGTACGTATAAGTTAAAACACTAGAGAAGTATATGTATCGGTGATTAAACCAAGAAAGGAAACAACAAAATTATCGTTTTTGTTGTCATAGTTACCAAGAGGCGATCTTTTGAATTCCAGCAGCAGCAGCGGTCAAACAAACAAAAATAACAAATTATTTTTTTAAAAATAAAAAAAGAGGAAAAAAATTCCAACAAAAAGGAGAAAATAAAAAATATGTGCAGATATGTACAATATACATGGGAGGAGGAGGAGGAGGTTAAAGAGGTTACCATGAATTGGTCAAGGTCCTTGTGATCTTCGGGTCCTAAATTTGCATGTCCAAGTCCTCCAAGGGCGGAATATTTGGTGACAACTTGCTGTGACTGAGCGAGCTGAGCATCAATTCTGGGCAACTGATCGACAGGGGTGGCAATACGCAAGCAGGCGATGTGGGCAGACAACAACTGTTGGTAGAGGGGATGTCCCAAAATCTGAGCTTTGTAGCCTGCATTCTGCCAATTGAGGGTGGTGGTGGTGTGGGTCAAGTCTGGGACGGGTGCGGTGTTGGTGGTGGTAGTTGAAGGAGTAGGGTTGGGGTTTGTGTGAGGAGTATGGAGGTGGGCGGGGGTGAGGATGGAGTCGGAATTGGAGTCGGAGTTGGAGTGCAAGTTGAGGAAATTGGAGTCATGTGGCGTGGGGGCGGAGGTGAAATGAGAGCTGTTGAGCCAGGTGGGAGGTGGGGGAGGGGGCTTTGTCTCCGGAGAGGATTGAGGCAAGTGCTGCTGCTGGTCTGAGAAATGGCGTAAATTAAGCATTTCTGGTGATAAATGATGGTCTGGAAAGGCCATCCCAGGTCCTCCTCCGGTCGCTACTTAGATTAGAGAAGAACTCTCGAAATACACTTTTGAACAATATATATATATTACTGTCACTGCTAATTCTTCAAACAATCCTACTCACTTTTTAATTGTAACTGTAACTGCAATCGTAGGAGCGGCAGAGCAATATGAGAGTTCATGTTCATGTGGCCACTGATTTCTGATTTCTGATGTTCATGTGGCCACTACTTATCCTCCTTGTCATCATTGCAGATATACTCCTAGCTACCCTATCATCTAATCTAATCTAGTCTAATCTAACCTAATCTAATCTAGTAGCAGTAGGAGTTAGGAGTAAAAGTGCTCTATCATTATGTATAGAGTAGTATATACTACTTATAATTAATTGGTACAATAGGCAAGTGTAATCTGTTTTCGTCTGTATCACTAGCACTAACAAACACTCTAGTTTGTGACTCGACTGGTTCTACTACTCCCAGTGGGGTAGTGAATTGAATGAATCTTCTTCTTCGCAACTCAAGGATATTAAAAAGTCATACTCCTACATCATACACGACCACAACTTCTTCAATAGCTGCCTAGCTAGGAGTGTGTAACTGTGTATTATTATAGTGCTACTAGTAGTTATAGTATATATATGTGTGTGTGTGGCACTAGTGGAGGACCAGTTAGTAGTCGTAGTATTGTGAAGGAGGAGGAAATGAAGAGGTCGCCGGAGCTAGCAGAGAGTTGTTATACTAGCAGTAGTAAAATTGACCCCCGATTCTCTTTCTGTCAGAGAGTTCTTCCCCAGCCTGCCTCCCTGCTGCTGCTGCTTGCCAATACTACTCCCTAATATTGCAGAAAATGTTAGCAGCAGACGTACACGCCCAGAAACAGAGAGATGGAGAGAGAGAGGGGGAGCGAGGGAGAATTTTGATACAGAGGAAGAAGAAGAGAATGAGACAAAGAGATGATATTTCAAGCTTCCAAGTGTATACGCATCCTATGTGCGGAGAAAGAAAATCAAGATGACGTATACCCAAAGCTTCTGCCTTCTGAGGGTGTTCTACTCTTATGTCGTTGAATCCTCGGAAATAATTTTTTTTTTTTTTTTGATATATAAGAAATGGTGACGACTCGTGAGGAGAAGACTCAGCACAGTCAAGACTGAACAGCGAGGGAGGGGAATGGGGATGTTGGGTTACTATGACTCTGTGAGTGGAGGGAGTAGGGACTCTCTCTCTCTCTCTCTGTATTTTGATTTTTGGTGGAAATAGCTTAGCAAATGAACCAAAATGAATGATCGAAAGGGGATTGGCCAAATTGGAAATTGGAGCGATACTTCCTCCAATTTTTGTAGGGATAATTTCATAAACCTCCCTTGAGATTTCTGAATATTTCACTAGTCTCTCTCTAAATTTTGAAATTTACATTAATATCTTTTGATATTAATTATCTTGTAATATTTAAATTAAATGAATGACTAAAAAGAGATGTTAGGAGAAAGTAGGTAATATGATTTTATCATTAGCCCTCATCTATTTATTTAATTAATTTAATATCAACTCACACATTAAGGAAAAGCACTGCATTTTATTGTTTATGATTTGAGATCAAATCACATATAGCATCAAAAAATAGTATATCATTTTATATTTTTCAGTTAATACAATATTCAAATTACTCTTTTCAGTTACATACTTATTGTCAAACATAATCAATAACAAATAATCAAAAAATTTACAGCCAAAATTTTATAGAGAACAAACTTTAATATCATAAATATCTTTGTCAATACATTAAGGTTAGTTGTTGGGACTTTTATGGTATTAAAGTTCACCATTTGTAATATGTTGGTTATAATTTTTTTTGATTATTTGTTGTGACCGTGTTTCATAATGGGTTTGTGACTGAAAAGAACAATTTAGGTTTTACATTAAGTAAAATCTATCCAATGATATACTATTTTTGATATCATATGTGATTTAATTTCTGATGATAAACATTAAATTCTAGTATTTTTCAAAATGTTTGGGCATGTATTAGATTAATTAAACAATTTAGTAGATAAGGAACAATGGCGGAACTCTCTTTTCTAATATCATTTTTTTAATTGTTGATTGAATCTAGATGTTACAAAATAATAAATCTCAAAAGAGATTAGTGTAATTTTTAAAATCTAGAGGAAAGCCAACAAAATAGTCAGAAATCTCAAGAGAAGCTTAAAAAATTATGTATATTCTTTCCAAACCAAGACAATCCATTTACTACTACTAGGTAGAAGTAATCGAGCTCAAATCTTTTTCTTCTTCTTCTTTAACACTTCATTTTCCATTCAAATCATTTTTTATTCTTTTTTTTTTTTGTTGTTTCCAATACATGCTACTTTACTAATGTTGTCCTTTTCCTTTAATGAATTTGACTAATTTCTCCATTCAAATATATTATTTCCCCTTTGTTTCATATAGCACGCCTTATCATTTTGATCAACTTCCCAAACTCAGACGTGATCTAAGGTTGCGTATATCTTTTAGCTTTTCACTATCATGATCATTTGGCCCCCCACTTATTTCATAACCAAGCTGCCCTCTACAAATTGATTCTTCTGTCTACTTGGGTTCCATTGGAGTGTTATAGCAATTCTAATAACATTTGATGTAAATTCCTTTGGAGTAATCGTCAATTAGTTAAATAAGTTGATAAAATTCACAAACTTATTGTACCGTTCCATACCAATTACCAAACCAAATGAACCCTAGCATTCTAATACCTTACCAGAATTTTGACCAATTTCTAGATATTTGAAATAAGGATTAATTTTTTTTATACTGATAATATATACACTATCAGCGCTGGATGAATGATAACTATGCAAAATTTAAATTTAAAATTTAATTTTTGCACATATACAATGAATTCAACAATATAATAATATGTGCACTGTCAGTGTATATAAGGTATACTCAATAAATATGATTTAGAATAATGACTATAATATTTTTTTATGATATAATTTATGTGAGATAAAAAGATAATTAAAAAATAAAAATATGTGTTAAAAATTATGTATTTGTGATATAAGCAAATAAGTTTTGACCATTATTTAGCTATTTATTTATGTTTTCAAAAAATTATCACATCAAAAAAGGCAAGCATCTTGTGTAGTAAGCAAAGTAGTAACGTGTTTCATCGGGATCAGTAAAATCTAGAAAGTCCTGGGTTTTAAAAAATTAGCGACTGATGGGTTGACCACATTTGTCAAAACGAAACTGGATAACGTCGCCCCCTTCTCCGCCACTCGCGGAGGAGGACAGTGACGCACGCGCGCGCGCGCGCACACACGCGGAGAGCGGAGGGCAAGCGGAGGTAGAGCGCCGTAGAGGCAGACGCAGAGGCAGTAGTGTGAAGGTGAGTAGTAAAGATATTTAATACGGTGGCGGGACCACCTTGAAAGCACGCGGCAGCGACATAGCCAATGAAGTGGTAGCAAGTGGAGGAACGGCAGGGGATGGACGGAGGAAGGACCACCTAAGAATGTTGACTTCTGTGGTCCGCTCCGCCTGGTGCTGTTGCTGTTGTGGCACTGGAATTGGCGGGCAAAAGGCAAAAGCAAGCCAACACCCACAACAGGATATTAAATGCTTGCTATTAGTAATAATAATACGGCGTTGGGACCGACTAAGCCCGAAGGAGCATTTCTGGTGTTGGGGTGGGGACCGGGACACCCCCAGTTGCCTGTCCGGAGTCTGTCTGGATAGGGAACGAACGGGCGACTTTCAACTCAATCCAATAATCCTTCTTATAAACTACCATACCATGTAAAATACAATACTACCCTTGAGAATGCTAGTAGTAGTACACTACACCACACTACATACGTTGTACCAATTCACTCACTATAAATTGTGAGTATTTTTATTTTATATTTTGCCGACGAAAATGTTGCTAATTTTTTTTTTCTAATTTATTGTTGATAGGGCACAACCCTCAAATACCCATATAGTTATTTGCATCACAAATTACGCGACGCTCATTTAACTAATTTTGGATCATTTTGAGTATCTCATCTAAGTCAAAACTATAACCACCTACCAACTACAAACAAGGAGGAGAAATACTCAGAGCAAGGCTAATTAGCAAGGAGGGTTGGTCATAGTTTATTAAACTCGATTCAGAACTTAATTTAAAGAATTTGTTACTTAATTACTTTAATTAACAACTTAATTCAAACTTATGACTGATTCATCGAATTGACCGGTTCGACCACCGCGGAGGAGGCAGGTTTTAACGATTTATAATCCAACTGCCAATTAATGGTGTACGTACGTGGGCCTGAGGAGGGGAAAAAGAATAAACTCCAGGTATATATGAAAAACGGTACCCTCTCCTACCTATTATGGGTCTTTAAATAATCAAAATAATGTTGTTGTAAGTAAATGGTCCCCTCCTAACTGCTTTATTAATTTACACCTTCTCTGCCGTCGGCTGCTCCACGCCGACCCACCCACCCAAGCCCACCATTGCCACCAACTACCAATCCGAAGCCTTACCCGTTTTGAATCTTGATTGCCCTTCTCCGCTTCCTCCTCCACCACTGCTTCTCCCATCAATTTTTTGACCTGGCTCTTGAAACCAAAACACTTTAAATAACACATACTACTATAACTAATTAAAACCACTCCGTTTACCATGGCTTTTGAGGTGTACTGTGGACTTAGGTTTGTAAAGTCAATAGTGAGGTTTCTTGAAGTTGACAAAAAAGACAGAAACTCCGTTACGGGGGGCTTGGGGTCTAGTTAGGTCTTAGCAGCGGGGCACCCTGTGGGGTTTCTATCCCACATCGCTTGGGGGGGGTTTAGGTGTTGGGTTTATAAGTCTCCTCAGTACCCTCACTAGTTACCATGGCTTTTGAGGTGTACTGTGGACTTAGGTTTGTAAAGTCAATAGTCAGGTTTCTTGAAGTTGACAAAAAAAAAAAAAAATTAAAACCACTCCGTGAAATTTTTGTGTTGTCAATTTTGGTACCTGATACTACTAATTAACCAAGCTGAATTAACCTAGTCAAGCATCGACAAGTAGCAGTTCAGGGCACAAAGTCAACTTCAGTGAGAAAATCCTCCAAATGCCTCAAATTCTGTAGCATTACAAAATTTGTCTCCGACCCATCCAGAAATGTGAATAGTACTAGTACTTCAGTTTTTCATCAGGCCAAAAATGTCTCCATCCCGTCGGAGAATGGAACCTTTAAGCTCAAGGAAGGCGGCCGGTCCACAGTACGCAAAATTATGCGCAGGTAACTTCATCCGAATTGATCCTTTTTTTTTTGTCGATACGATAGATCTATAATTATTCTATGTTACGGGGAGGAGAGGACCAGAAGAGGTCAGAAGAAAGTCGTAGGGGACTGAACCACGAGTACGCACTCGTCTGGAAGAGATCACATTTTTTAGGCCAATGGTAGGAGGCTGGGTTTGATTTCCTGACCTCCCACCCCATCAACTTTGGTGGTGGTCATCGAGCTAAGAGCTGAGTGGTTCTTCATCCGAATTGATCAAAATCCAATATTAGTTCAAACTCGGCGAGTGGAACGAATCTAAAAAAAAGAAAATTGAGTAAATCTTATATACACTGACGGTGTATACATCATCACCATTTGATTCATGATATGTGTGCAATAATTAAATTTTAAATTCAAATTTTACATAGTTATCATTCATCTCCAACGTTGATAATGTATATATTATCAGTGTAGGAAAGATTAATTCAAAAAAATTTAAAAGTAAACTTTTGTGTGTGTGAGTGTGTGTGGATTGGTAAAAAAAAGAAAAAAAGGACGAAGGTGCGGATTGGATGGAATTTACAGCCCGCACGCCGCACTAGACTACAACAGTAAGTACGCTCGGCTGTTTTGCACTCTCCGTGGATTGCAATTTGCACGTAGTTTCCTTCCCTTTCGGCCTCAAAATTAGGCTTTCTTCTTCTTCTTCGTCTTCTTCATGGACCACAGCTGCACTTATTATACGCTCATCCTCTCTCTCTCACTCTCAATTTCATTCATGGACCACAATTCCACTGCCTTTTGTCTTTCTTTCCCATATATTTGTAGCAGGTATACATACATACGTAACTACTCTCGGTTGGATATGATTATGGGGATTGTTATTCGATCCCATTCTAGCTATTACTCGTTGATATTACCCTTTCTTATATATATATATATATATTCTCAACCTTTTAATTACTTGAACTAGACAAAAAATTTTGTCATCTTTATTCCATTTGTTGTCACTCTTTTTTTTTTTTCTGTCAAATCTTTTCATTCTAAGCAAGTACTAAAAAAAAAAAGTTGAGGGGGAGTTGTGACCGACAAGCACGAGACTGTGAGCAGCAATTATATAATTCTTTGGTAAATAAGGAACTTTTAGTTTTGGCCGACACGAGAACAAATTAAGACACCTCAGGCTCGGGATTACGCACAGCGGTTGTTTGTAATGGAGTATGGACTCATTGAATAGCGATAATGTAGACATGTTACGCAATGATTGAGTTCATCGAATTCGAGTTCGAGTTTCGACCGCATAATCTCGTGAACGCTCAGATTCCCATTATGAACTCATTAGATAGAGAAAGTCTCGTTAGATGGAGAAATGGTGGATATATTACGATTATGATTGACGACGTGCACGAAAATTGATTACTTCTTCACCAAATCAAAAACAAAAAAAAAAATTGAAAAATGAAAGAGGCATTAAATTAATTGTTATTGAAAACTAGCGAAATGTCAAGCAAGAAGGTGTGGAAATCCTTTACTAGCTAGCAAGGTTTCATAGAACTAAGAAAAGATCTTTTGAAACTGCCCAATAAGAGGAGAAGAGGGGGTTGGTGTTGGTGGAGTTTGGTTTAGGGGAAAAATATCTGGCGAAAGGAACTAATAATGAAATGATCAAATTGAGCAGTAAGTCGGAGTAGGCTAAATTAAAAATTGTGGCTCAGACATAATAATTATGAAAAGATAAAGAAAAGAAGAAAGGAGTTTGGACTCCTTTTTCGACTGGTTGCAAGTAGTCAATAGAATAGAAGTCCATTTTATAAAAGCGAAATTGGGTATAAAAGGAACAACTCATTGAAAGGAAAGAGTGGGCTTTAGAAAATTATGATATTTGTAAAAGCCCAATTCGACATTATTGTGTAACCCCCGCTCCCCGCCCAATAATGGTGCTACTAAAATAAAACCCCAGTTACATCCAAAATGCTTCTCTCCCGTCTCTGCTCCAATACGTATCCAAAATCCTCCTTAAAACCCTAAACCGAGTGATACTGCTAGTGCTGAAAAGAACAACCGTCTCTCTCTCTCTCTGGTAAAAACTCGGAAGAGTAGCCCCTCCTCTCTTCACGCTCAATTTTCTTTTCTGTTCCTTTTTTTTTTTTCTAAATTTGTGGTTTACGTTATTTTATTAGGAGGAGTAAATTTTTTTTTTTTTTAATGGACTCAGCAATTGAACGATGTTATTAAGAATTGCGTAATTTGTTTTTTGTTTTTGTTGAATGGGCAGGTACTTACGTACGCGGGATAGCGAGATGTTTCTGCAGTTCTATATCAATGAAAATGGGGACAAAGTTTACACAACAAAGGTTCCTCTTTTTTTTTTTTTGTCCTCTCGCCATCTCTCTCTCTCTCTCTCTCTCTCTCTCTCTCTCTCTTTCTCTCTCTCTCTCAGAATGAATGAATGAATGAATGAATTAATGAAATCACACCTTTTTATTTGTTGTTAGGTTATCATCACTACTAGATTTAGCTGAATTTTTATTAGCATTTGTTTATTTATTTGGGTGTCTTGCGAAGGGAAACTTACTCCGATGAAACGATATATGTACATGGGCGGCCGGCCGGGCTATTGCTCCGATGCATTTTTATTAGTATTTGTTGTAAGGTTTTCCCTTGTTGAGCGAGCTGCTGCGGCCCATTGCTAGATTCTTTTAGACCTGTTGTGGGGGGTTAAGGGTCAACTGCTTTTTTCTTCTCGTAACCAAGTAGTACTAGTGTAATCCACCTCGTGCGACCTACACTTTTTTTATTCTTTGATACAATACGATTGCTGCATGCATGGTTTAGCGCATTCATTCAAAGCTTCCAAGTCTGCTTGCCGTCTATCCTCGACTCTATCCTTCCTTCCTTGTAAACCCATTTCTAATTGGCTTTTATGCAAAGCTACCAGCTCCACTGCATGTCCATTTTGCTTTCCTGTAGCTAGAAGAATGTGGGCCTTCCTTCATTTCTACGGTTGTCTCTTGCTATTCTTTTGTTAACTTTGACCGCTTTCCGTGCAGAAAGAATCTCCCGTAGGTGCCATCACACTATCTGCTCACCCTGGTAATTCGCTTTCAGCACTTTTTTTTTTGTTGCTTTAACCTATGTCTGCAATTGCCTTTTTATTTTGTACTAGTAAATCTGAGCCAGAAAAGATTGCTTTCTTAGCTTAATTGATTTGAGATGCCTTGATGAAACTGTCTGTGTTTGTCTGCAGCATGACCTCATTTTTTCCCCAAATCTTTTATAGTTTCATTCTAGGAGAACGAAGTTAATTGTATTCTCTGTTTTGAGCAGTATCCATCTAAATCAAATGGTCGTGCATTGATTGTTTTCATGTGTGATTTTGGTGGCGATGTGTTATCGATGGAAATGGATGCTGATTCTATTTGATGCATACTCTTTTTGTTGCATTGCTGACTTTAAACCTGTTTCGCATTAATTTGTCTATTCAAATTGATATATCTGGGAAAAGAAGATTATTGAATCTCTCTCTCTCTCCCTCTCTCTCTCTCGGTACTTGCTCTAGATGCCGACATGGAAGCATACATGTTTCTTTTGTTGTGATGAGTTTCGTCATGCTACTTTTTTGCGCTACCATGATCTTTTTGAATATCTATGGAGCATAATATAGCTCCTCTCCCCCCCACGCCCCAAAAAAAAAAAAAAAAAACTAATTGATTTCAACATGCAGCTCGTTTCTCTCCGGATGATAAATACTCAAGGCAGAGGGTGCTTCTGAAGAAGCGTTTTGGTTTGCTGCCAACCCAAAAGCCCCCACCAAAATACTAGAGTTCTCTGTTCTCCCAAGATGCTAGAGCTTTTTCTCGTAGCATCACGAGACTTGTATGACCTATTATTAGTAGCTAGTTCTAGTCTTGATGTATTGTACACTTATTGATGAGTTATCAATGCAACTGTCTTGAGTTTGCCTAAATCTTTAAGACTTTGAACTCGTTATTGATCTATGACTTTGTATTCTCTTGATGTTCGTACCTTTGAGTGGGATCTGTTCTCAACAAATGTGTAATTAAAGTAACCATAGTTCCTAATATCGTGTCGCTTTCTTGCAGTTTATTCAACCAAACCAACAAATGTGTTATTGATCTAATAGCCTTTTCAAGTCCTGAATATTTTCTATGGTAATATCTATTGGCTTATTAGTGATCAATTGGAGTAGCTCATTTCTGATAAGCTCTGCTCAATTGAGAGGCCCCCAAATGTACTTTGTTGGGCTAGCTTTAGGTAGCTAAATTAGGCAAACATGCGTCAAAAAAAAGAAAAAAGGAATGCTTGTATCCCGATCCAGGAACTCCTAAAAAACCAAAGTGGGCGCCTAGAGGGGAGGCCGTAAATCGTAATTGTGAACTCGATCCTTCATCAACCACAAACCCAAAAACTCCGAAAGAAAAGGTGTAATAGGGACTCGATCGTAGGTAAAAACATACCTGCAATCATCTCTTCGATATCTTTACTGGGGCTGGCATTGATCAATTCTTTTAAATTTTTTTTTTCCAGCAGGAAAGAAATAGAACTTAAGATGTGGGAGGAACAAAGGGATTTGAATCCAAAACCTTAAATCCCTGGAAGCCTCAACATTAGCCACTAGATCAATGCCTCATTGGCCTGGCATTGGTCAATTCACCAAAACATAAATAAAATGAATTTCCACCAGCTATCCCTCCCAGGTTGATTCGTGCATATATTTCACTATTTCAGTATGAGACCATAGATGTCTGTCACTCTGCTGACTAAAAGATGTATTTGATCCGTGAAATCAGGAATAAACCATCTATGGACAACTTCGCAAGGCAATCTGTGGCGTTCTCGAGATGAATTTTTTACAAGCATCGTACAATCCTAAGCTCCTAACAAGCTTCATGACAGGATATGAATAATGACACGAAGCAACATCAGTCAAGAAAATGCAAAGAGATGACAATGATCATAATGTAACCCAGATGCTTCAAATTTATGGAGGCGAAGTCCGAAAAAACAAATATTACACAGTTCCACTAACTTGCAAATGAAATGGGGCCCCCCGACAGAAAATTGGCTCGTCATGTGTGTTGCTTTTTGCTCGAGCTCTGAGGATTTCATTAGCATCCTCGATCACAGCAGCAGCTAACAAAGTGTATTCACCAGGGACCAGGAAATACAGGGAGAAGGAATGCTTTACTTCCTGAAGTGGCGGAACCTCCATATTAATGCTGCTCAAAACACCTGACAAACAAGATGAATCAGAACCCCCCCAAAAAAAAAAAAAAAACTTTTCTCAGCAGCAATATGTTTCATCCATCTAATGGCATGTTAGATGAAGCTTTCCTTGTTTGCACAGCAAAGGCAGTATCAAACAAAAAGAAGCTAAAGGTGAAAGATATCCATATTGACATTATTCCACTGGAATTCGAGGGAAAACATACTAAAACCTATCAATTTGATGTCGTTCAACCGAAATTCACAAGGCCCAATACACATGACATCTAAAAATAAACCAGATAAGATATTTCAATAATTGTAACAAACGTATAAAATATGAAGATCCAGAACAACACCTGTCCATAAGACGGTTGCCTTCTCGCCCTCAAAGCAGTTCTGACCAGCTACATCTCTGCAGGTAATGTTAAGACTTATTCCAACCATTTCTTTAGTATTGTTGCGTACCAACACTTCCATTGGAGTCATATCATGAGCAACAACAGTACTGTTACATACAGCAGAATGCGGTTGCGCATCACATGTCTCAGTAGAATCAAGTTTGACTCTGTGGTCCACATTATCTTTAGCAAGCCGAAAGCCAAAGGTAAGTGGATCAGGTAACAGCACATCCATGACAGATGACTGAAGAGCAGTCTGCATGGCATCCTTGATATTTAGTTCTCCCGAGCTGTTCCGTCCAGATTGCCATCTGACCTTGATTCTGGAAATTAAAGTTTTGATTGTTGCACTAAGTTCAGCCTTGGTATTTTTCTCTGAGAAGCTTGAATTTCTGCTAGTGGCACTTCCATTCACGTGGGAGTCCTTAACAAGGAATGCACCATCAAGAACAGGTAATTTGAAATGTTCCAGCGGTATTAGAACTCTAGCAGTGTAATCCCGGTCAATCCTTGTTTTAGGATAATCAAATTCAGTGCCACTAGAGTCAAGAGAACTATCATTACTGTTAGAGTTCTCCAGCTGGACTGAGACACCAATCTCGAAAACAACATCAGTCGGATTAGATAACTCCAATTCAAGGAAGCGGAGCCCCCAACTTCCCCTGAAAGGGTCAATTTTCATGAAACTATCAGCCTTTCTTTCAGAGCCTGTAGCTTCCTTTGTAGAGTTACTTTGCAACTGGACCACTTTTGGATGGCTGTCACCAACATGAGCCGGAATTTCCATAGACAGCAAACGTGCCTTAATGAAGGACATGCCCTGTAATACACAGATGTTCAAGGGGATAACCAACCGTCTACCAGGGGGCAGAGCAGATGCATCTTCTGGTGCCTCTCCAGGATTTGTCAGGGGCCCTAACAACAGAAACAGACAATTAAAAATGCTAAAAACATTTGTATGCAATGGCTGAGACATAAAGTTTGACTGCGTTTCTAGAGGGGAAAGGTAAAGAGCTTCCATACTGATAATGGCTGAAGCGAAGCACCATTATGAGGTCAAGGACAAGGATGAGATTCAGATACTGACATACATGATTTGACAGGTAAAGGTGATTAAACTTTTTTTTTTAAATTACAAAAGCTACTCAGCAAGACAGTTATGTACACAACAGTTCCATCACCATCGATCCCTACATTTTCCTCAAGGTAACTGCTTGTGCATTCCTTTACATGGGTCATGATAACTTTGAAATTTATGATAGAGGATCACCAACAGATAGAAGGATACCTGAATAATGGATGAGTAACATTGGGCTGCTCCTATCCTTCACTTGCCTTCCAGTACCACTAGATATATTCTTGCCAACAGCAGGATCAGTATCCACCGAGCTTAGCTGCCAGGCTTTCAAGGTTATCGGTATAGTAACTTGTGCACCAGGTTTCAAAGGAAGGGAAGACTGCAAGGTTTCATAAGAAATTGATATCACAGAGTCCTGGTTTTTTCCAGATAACGAGATGTGTGCCTGCTCAACTGGGACTGTGCCGGCATTTGCCAAACTAATGCATACATCACGAATCTCACCTTCATATAAAGTGACGGCGCCATCGCCTCCAACAACATGTGAAATGAGCAATGGAAGTGGAGGTACCACAGAAACAGCTGGAAAGGCAACATTTTTCAACTTGGCAGAGCCACAGCAGCGAAATGGATCAGACAGCACCAGTCCTTGTGCTGCTCCAAGGAGCAGATTATCCACATCCTTGAAGAAATGTTCAGTGATAACACCAAAACAATGAACAATGCATCCAGGAATACTCACTGGACCAACTTTAGTAGGAATTCCTGATAAAGTTATAACCTTTGATGAATTAGATGGGAGGTTGACACTGATTGGGAACGCGTCAAAGTTTTGGGAATGCACTGAGAGATATATGCTGTCAACAACCACATCAAAACCACATGGATTTGCCAATTCGACAAACACCTGCACGGGTTCCCCAACAACCCACACAAGCTCCTGCTTGCTACTTTGATTTGGTTCTCCTTTGCTAAACGGTGTATAAATAAAAGGCCCCGAAGGAGCAGATCCTGCCCACCAATCCTCCCTTGCAGGATTGCGTTTTACAATGTCCATTTGTGAAGGATGAAGAGGAAAAGAGTGCAACCTAAAACAATTCAAGCAGAAAAGCACAAAAAGTTCAGTGTATCTTTTAACAGATGAAAAGGACTACGACGCAAAAGCAAAAGATTGATCCTTTTGTAGACGATAAAAGATCCTAGTCTAAGAAGAATTACGTCCAAACTTTACGCTGCATTTCTTAAGCTCTAAGACACTCACATGACTAAGAATACCAATTTATAGATTGATTTTAAGGAGAGAGAACAGATTTTAAGGGGCACAGCATACACAAATAGGGCAATGTCGAAACAAAATGTAAGTCGGAACAAATTATCAGATCTTAATACACAGATCTAAAAGCAAGTCCAATAGCCAAGATACTCTCCTACTTCACTTCATCTGATTCTATACACAGCTTTTACACTTTAAGCTAGGCCTTTTGGAACTCAGGACCTCTTTGCTTTGTGCATATTAAACGAGAGACCAAGCTTTTACCTACATAATATGCTTTATGGGTTAAAAAGCAATATATTCAGGACCTCAGGTTTCAATCCAGGACCTCACCGGAGGCCATCATAGCAGAATTAGAGAAACATGTTTCTGGCAGCTATACCTTATGAAAGGTAAGGCAGGGTCAGCACATCGAGTACCAGATGGGAGCCTTTCTGCTGAACTTGCAAGTGCACTTGCCAGACCATTTTGACCAGCTGGTGTAATAAGAGGATAATACGATCTGAGTAAACGTGCAGCTGCACTCCATGCTGCAAGAGGATCACCAGCTCGTACAGCTGATAAAAGTATTTCTCTTAATACAACCATCTGAAGAGTACTCCATTGAGATTCAAAAAGTGATACTACCCAATTCTGATGTACTTTCCCTACATTGTGGGGAGCTGGACTCGTTTCATTCTGCAAAAAGCAAACAAGGGGAAACCAAATGTTTTGGTGAGAAATCACGTTTGACAATTGAGAAGATTTAATAAATACATTAACTGGACTGTAATTCTGCTTTCAATATTTCTGCACAAAGACAATAATGTACATGTAGCTCAAAAGTCCTGTATATCACATGTTGATTCAGTCCAACAATTCAATTACTCTGGGAATAGAAGAATCATTTTGACTACTCCTAAAGGCCTTTGCGGAAAATTCCCCTTTTGAACTCAGGGGGAAAGCATGATGCTTAAAGAGCATTGGAGAAAGATAACAAGAATATGGCATGGGAAAAGAGATGACAGAGGACTGATCAGCCCCAGAAGAAGATCGGGAAAAATAAATTATTGATCTTATTGTGTTCATACATAAAATGCAATAGATATGATAAATGCAGATTTAAGTGGTTTCAAAGAGTGATCACATTGCAGACAAGGAGTTTAGCTATCATTAGTGGGGACATGAGAAGTGTTGGATTTACAGAAAATAGATTAAGAAGAGAAACACCACAACCGTTCAGGCATACTAACTAAAGAAGCTTGATGATCAAAGTAGCTGACATCCCCATCTACTGCAACAGAATATTTAGCTTGCATCAAATATGTTATTTTTAGATTTTAAAGTTAGTAATCTTGAAGAGTTTTTCCCACATGTTCTCATAATTTTTTCACACAAAAAAACAGGTAGTTTTCTCTCTCAACTTTAACAAATATGTTAGTGATCTTCCAATGGAAATTTTATCATCATATAAGACATAGATGCAATGCTAAGATCAAAGAGGAACAAAAACGTCTACATGTTTTTCTTTCACGTTCTCAAGTAAGAGAATGATCCAAAGTTCCCAAAAGTGCAATTTTTATGGTCATTCTCCAAGGCATAATTCACCCTGGCTGGAATTTATCAATAGTGCAAAGGTTTTAGCAATTATATCATAAGCCCTTCACCGAGTTCCTATTTACTCTTAAGTATAATCCAGAATCATCATATTAAGCAAGATGTTGCTCAAACATCTAAGCATCATCAGTTTGCAAGCATAAAATGAAATTATCAACTTACTTTTGAACTTGTGTTTTCAATGGATGCTCTACTTTGAACACGGTATGCTTTGGTTGTCATAGCCAACACTTGCATGGCACTAATAGCAGCAAATCTGTTTTCCTGCTGCAAATATAACTGAGCCACCTGCCTGGAGAAAAAGGCAGCTTTCCGGTGATAACCAAGGGCACCAAAAAGCCGAGCTATTTCAACATACAGTATCAGTCTGTCACTAGCATCAATCAAAGATTTTCCTCCATCTGCTGCAGTTGTCAATAAATCCACCACATCCTTGGCAAGCTCCTGCCTGTTCAAAGAGCAAGAAAGAGAAATTACATAAGAAACCTCATTCAGACAGAGAGATCACCAAATATTGATTGGCGTAATAGGACAACACTGAGCTTGTCCTAACGTGTGTAGCTGAATTTGACAATGGGAAAAAGTAGAAAGCAATAATTAAATTTGCTTCATATGACTCAGTTTCAGAGTAATGAACGACTGCCCACAAGATCAGACTCAAAAGGCGTCATGGTCATCAATACAAAATGAGGATTTTTTTCGATGAGTGGAAGCATGAGGTGAAAGTTAAGGTATATGAGAACTCAATTGACCTCTTATATACAAAATGCAAATAAATGTCGAACAGGGAACAGAGTACGGGATTTGCTGTCTACCTAAATAAACAAGGAATATCAGTTGGATATAATCTAGATGCCCTGGTCCCAAAGTGAACAAGCTTCAAAAGCATATCCAAATTGTCTGAATAGATCATTCAAAAAGTGGGAGTATAGGGCCATGAGGGCAAAATACATTTCACTACTCAATCCTCAATTCAAGCCTACCAAAGTAATCCAGCAATCACCTTATCCTTTATCCTCTTAGGGAATCAAAGATACAGCATTGTAAAGTGGAAATGAAACCTATGGGTTAATTTTTTCCATTTATATATTTATTCTGATTCAATAGAAGTAGTTAATGATGGCCTAACTACTCGGATCAGGGAGCTATTTTGGTAGGGTAGGAAGAAAATAGATTAATCAAGGAAGAGTTGTACACTTTCAATCTTTTGTAAGCAAATCTTGAAGTTTCAAGAAAAAAATTCAAGACTAAAGAAGGAAAAATGCAAGAAAAATCATGGAGTAATTATCTCCCCTACACAGCATAGAAAGATGATACTGCTTACGCATTTCATGTTTTTTTATGTCCAAAAGAATGCATATGACATAAATCATGAGAAACTCCAGTATTTATCACAAAACTCTAGAATTTGATAAGACTTACCTGCAGAGGAATCTTGCCAGCTTCAGTGTAGCCTCAAGTTCAAAGCTTAAGGGAGAAACCCTGCATATAGAAAAATTATTATCATGACTCCCTTATACAGATAAAATATGGATATCAGACAGCAATTAGACTCCAGAATAACATTTTTGGCCTTCTAGACAGCAAGCAAGATTAAGTCATAGCACATAATGTTCCCATCTTGAAGTAACATCACAGGTAAAGTGGGCTTTTATGCAGATCAGGAGCTAACCATAGCAGCAGCACGATTCGTTGCAGAAACTTGTGAAGACATTTTCTTTTCCTCAAATAAAAGCTAAGGTAGATTAACTTTTCAGAGTTTGTCTAACTGTCCAGGTCTAAAAAAAGTGGTAGTACAGAGAGATTGTGTTTTATGTAAGGTTTTGCTGAGGCGCACAACGAGCAACATTTTTAAGTATCAGCATAAAGTTGCATGACATCAAATTGCATTGGCCAAATAAACCTCAATTTTCGCTCTATTTCTCATTGATTCATGTAACCATTAAACCTCAATTTCGCCAAAAAGGTGTCATTCATGTTTTGTGAATTTTAACCCCAATTCAATCCGACACAAAATCAATAAGTACCTACTCACATCTGGGTCTAATCTACCATGGAAATGCCTAACCACTCACCAAAGAAACAAACACAACAAAGAAAGACAAAACTACCCAGTCTGATGTTCCCCATTGTAGCAGCTTATCATTCATATAGCCAGTATAATGTTGGCACAGGAATTTGCATTAAGGAGGGCAATCATTCGAATTCAAAAGGCAGCAAACTGAATCAAAATATAATCTTCCTTCCTCACCTTATGAAGGTCAACAACTTTATGAGGTACAACTCTAGTCCCTAGTCATTTGGTTCGTGATACAGTAACCACTAACGTAGAGGTTCTTATATCCAAGCAACTGTATCCATACATCCACTGGCTAAAATTAAATATGCAGTCGCAACAAAGGCTGCAGAAGGAATTATATTCCAACTATGAATCATGTGTAGCCTCTCTTAGGTCTAGAATACAAATTGTCCGGTCTCCAATCCCATACATATCCCATTAATTCTTGGCGATAATCACTCTATTTATAATACACATCTAAGATGCCACTAATAATTCATTTCCCTTATTTTACGGAAGATATATCTCAGATTAAAGGGGGAAAAAAAAGAGAAGATACCGTCATGTCAAAGAAACCATAAGAAAAGGAAAGTGATAGTAGATAAACGAGAAGAACAGCTGTCTACATTGTTGACAAGAGACTAAGAAAAAGACAGACAAATACCTCTGAGCATTTTCTTGGATAAACGATTTTCTGTAGTGCAAAATGACACTATTGTAACGATATTTCACTTCCTCCTCTAGAAGTGGATCCTTCTGGCCCATTCGGTCTATCTAATAAAAGAAAAAAAATGAAAGAAGATTGTATTCATGTGGACCAAAACCTTGTGAAAAGAACTATTGCAACACAACAGAAAACACACAAACACTTTTAAAAGAATTTACAACTTGTTGAGTTGAGAAACTAATGCACATGTATCACCTTTACAATCAACATATTTGGAGCTCTAAACTTGAATCCATTTCATTTTATGACCAGAAAACAGTAACTGAAAAATACTTAAAACTTTAAATGCCTTCTTAGCTTGAAGAATTGGATTAAAGAGGACTAGACTCTTAGGATTAAGACTCCCAGTATCATCAATCTCATGACCACAAGACTTTTCTCTAAACCAGTTCCTATAACTGTTAGTGTCCACAATATAATCTCTGGTTTTGGGTAGAGAAACGACTGTTTCACTAAGAAAAAGTACCACAAACATGACATTCCTAAACTTGTCCTTCTTGGTTAATTTTCGAAGCCCGTGCAGCAGCCCAACATTTTAGCAACTCCTCTCAAGAAAAAGAAGCACAGCAAACTGTGATAGCCATCATGAGCATTTGAGAAGATGACTGGTAGGCTCACCAGCAAAGCGCACACACTTCCCTCCATAGCTCCAGCATACCAGAAAAAATCCCCAGTCAACCTAGCAAGTTCCAGGGCAGTGGAATAATGAGCATTGGCGTCAACAGGTGAACCAGCCAATAAACAGTAATCTCCAATGGTTTTCTGAGCACGACCAAGTCGTCGTTTCTTTGCCTTGATCACCTGTAAATTAAAGAATCATGTAAAGACATGGGAAGGTGTAGCAGTAATCGAATGCAAAACGGATGAAAGAAATGCTAGCTAGTACTAGTACTAGTGTGCTGCTGCTGCTACTACAACAGTAGGACACCTAAAAGTGTAAAAACCTCCTCAGAGCTAAGAGTGGCTTGAGAATCTAAAGGGGTCTTCAAAATAGTTCCGCCAGATTCGGCTCGAAGAACCCATTTCTCAAATTCCATGAGCAAGGAAGCAGCAAGATCTTGCATCATAGTCAGGAGGTGGAGTTCCTGAGTTTGTGGATCGGCAGGGGGGAACAAAATCAGGTTAGTCCCCTTGTGACTCTCGTCCTCGAGCTGCAAAACAATGTCCATCCATTATTATTATTATTTTTTTTTTGAGAAGTTGATCAGGGAAACCGGAGAGGAGTTCGTTATGTGATTAGCATTAGAGTAGAAATATCTGAAGCATGTAGTAGTAGAAGAATAAAGCAGTAAGTGAGAAATGGGGAACCTGAGAATCGCCGGGTGAGAAGGCGAAGCAGCGGTGAACGAGAGAAGAAGAGTAAGGCTTGGAGGCGGAGGCGAAGTGAAGGGCAAGGGAGTGGAGATCGGGGGAGGAAGGGCAGTGAGAGATGCCGATCACGGCGAGGATCTTGCGGTGGGATTGGAAGTCCTCCCAAGGGCTGGGAGGGGATCCGGCGAGAATGAACTTGAAGCGGAGGGAGGCGGAGGGGGAGTCCCAGGGCTGGTGGGAGAAAGGGGACTTGTGATGCTGGGTGTAGAAGGAGCTGATAGAGGAGAGGGAGACGGTGTGGTGGCGGAGGAGGAGGGAGGAGTAATGGCGGAAGAGGTGTGGGGGGATAGGTCCGATGGGGAGGACTGCTACTCGGATCATGCAGCTAGTCTCTATGCTCACATCCGGCTCCATTGAGAGATACTACTACAATTGTTTCTTTCTTTCTTTTTTTTTTTGTTTTTTCGGAGGGGAGGGAAAATCCCTGGCTTAGTTGTTTGGATTGCGGTCGGTGATATGCTGCCTCGGCCACTGCTCAGTAGCAATTAAGTACTTTTACTACTGCTAGTGGTGGTGGAGTAGTTAGTCAGTCAGATGCTTAATTGTGTTAGGCCGGGGAGGAGAGGTCCGGCCTTCCGCCCATTCCATAATTTTTGATCCCTTGTGTTAGAAATAGAATAGCAGCAGCGGCCGGGAGGAGGAATGGAACATTTTTTGTTGCAGAGGCGAGGACTGAGGACCCAGGACCCAGGAGGAGAAGAGAAGGAGACCGGTGTTTCATTTCATTTTTCATTTTTTACTACTAGTATAGTATTTTGTTGGAGACCGGGGGGGCGGCCCGGCCCTCAAAGCCCAATAAAATCGGCTCCTCTGCGCCGTAACCTATATAAAAAATCGCTCACCCGAATGGAGGACGCCCAGCTCCGCTCCAATAGTAGCAATTAGCCATAGCCATAGCCGCCGGCGCCGCCCTGGCGATCTCTTTCTGAAAGTCTCGATACTCCATTTCTAAATCTTCTCCCTCTCCCATCCTGACAAAAAAAAGCAGCAGCAGCATGGATCCAGAAACAACCGACCTTCCTACTCCATGTACATCTTCCGCAGCGGTCGTTGATCGTCTTCGCCAGTCCCTCTCCTCATGCTCCCAGGCTTGCTTACTCCTTCACTCTCCACTTCTTTTCTTCTGCCCTTTTTCTTCTTTCCTTCCTTCCTTCCTGCTGCTTCTACTAATTTTCAGTTTCCAACTTCTTCTTTTTTTGAAAAAAAAATAAAATTTCCCCTGCTGCAGTTGATTCAAACCGGCGTTGATTTCCGCAAGTCCGAGCAATCTTTGTCGGACCTCGTTCTTTTCCTCAACTCCATCTCCGACTCTGTTGTCAGGGAACCAGAAAACCAAGACTTGGAGAATGCCTCTTTTCAAATTCTCACTGAAATTCGTCTCTTCATTACCTCTTCTTCAGTGGACCAGGTGCTTTTCATTTCTTTCCCAAATTTTTTCCAAGGGAAAAAAAAGAGTAAAGTTACTAGTACAGCTCTAACAACTGTAATTCTTTGCAAAGATGTAATCTTTTGTTTGTACTATTTATCCTTTTTTTTTGTCCTTCAGTGTTCTTGTACTTATTATTCATTGAACGGAGTGTCATTGTGCAGCAGGCTGTTATTGACGCTCTATCATTTGAGTTGCCAAAGACCGCTGCTAGGTTCGCCTGTGTATCTCCAAGGTGTATGGAGGTTGCTCAATCCATTGTGGATTGTTTTACTGACAAGTGTAGTCCTCGCGATATGCTTTCCATTCTCTGTGAGGTTTGTATATATTCATGCCCTACACTCTCGCCGTGCCCGACTCAGCCCCATAAGTTTCACCCTTCTTTTCTCACTCACTCGTTTTGTTTTTTTGGTTCAATCGTTCTAGATTTTCTGTTAAACAAGATAAGTGCCTGGATATGATTCGTCTCCAATTGTTATGGGCATTGGATCATTGGAAGACAAGGTCTAGACTAATTAACAACGATAGAGTATCTAAATGGTGCTTTTTTCCTATGTGCGGATTAACTTGGATCAACCTACTAAGGATGAATGCTATTTCTATCTCAGATCTTAGGCAGAAATGCCTACCATTTGATAGGGTTTCATTTCTGCAACACCAGCTAAATCTGTAATAAGATTCCTGTTGGAAACAATACCAAGTGTAGGAGTGCTTTATCTGAATTGAATCTTCATTCTTTTGGATGTACATTGGGATCCAAGATGGCCCATTTTATAAATATGATTATGTTGCCTTCAGTATATTTGAACTCTTGTAGTGGTATTGAGTTTTTCCACTTGGTCACTGATGCTTGTAAATTATCAGCATATACTGTATTGCAGTTTCTTTATGAACGTTTATGATTACACAGGCAATAGGTTCTCCTAGGGATGCGTTCACGGTGCCAAGTTATTTCGCTCCTCTACTAAGTGGCTTTCCAAAAGGTAAAGTCATCTATGGCTCTTGACTTTTGTACTAATTGCCGTCTAATCAATGATATAACTGGCCTTTTCCTGGGATCTCTTAATTCATACTGTAAATTTTAACAGAAAAGGAAAAAATGAACAAAAACCTCTCCTTTTCTTTATTTTCCCACACACTAAATATGCTTACAAGGTAGGCATATATAGGACAACCCTATCATAGTTCTGCCACCACTTAAGGTAATAGAACCATGATTTTAGGGATTACATAATCAACTCATATCCTATCTATTCAAACTTGATTGATCATAAGCAATCAAACTTGATTGATCATAAGCAATAAAATCCCATAATTATGGGAGGTAATTATGGAAGATAATATCTCCCATAATCATAGGAGATAATATCTTCGACACCCCCCCTCAAGTTGGTGCGTATATATTTATCATGTCCAACTTGCTTGTAAGAAGTTCAAAATTTGGTCTGAGGAGTCCTTTGGTGAGAATGTCAGCTATTTGCTGAGCTGATGGAACGAATGGCATGCAGATAATTCCTCCTTCAAGTTTCTCTTTTATGAAGTGGCGGTCAATCTCAATATGTTTGGTTCTATCATGTTGCACAGGATTATGAGCTATGCTAATTGCCGCCTGGTTATCACAATAGAGCCTCATTGGAAGTTCAATAGGTCTTTTCAGCTCCCCTAAAACTCTCTTCAGCCATAACATCTCACACACACCATGAGCCATAGCTCGGTACTCTGCCTCTGCACTACTACGAGCTACAACACTTTGTTTCTTACTTCTCCAAGTAACCAAATTGCCCCATACAAAGGTACAATATCCCGAGGTTGATCTTCTATCAATGACTGATCCTGCCCAATCAGCATCTGTATAAGCTTCAATGGTCTTTCGATCTCCTCTTTTAAAGAACAATCCCTTTCCTGGAGTACTTTTTAAGTACCTCAGAATTCGATATACTGCATCAAGGTGCTCTTCATATGGAGAATGCATAAACTGGCTCACAACACTCACTGAAAAAGCTATATCAGGACGAGTGTGAGCCAAGTAAATTAGCTTGCCTACTAACTTTTGGTATCGAGCAGTATCAACTGGTGTTCCATCTTTTATATCTGCTAACTTGTGATTCGGATCCATAGGAGTGTCTGCAGGTCGACATCCACTCATCCCTGTTTCCTTTAAAAGATCCAAAACATACTTGCGTTGGGACACAACAATGCCCTTCTTGGACCGAGCTACCTCCATCCCTAAGAAATATCGTAGTGTTCCCAAATCTTTGATTTCAAAGCTAGAAGCAAGACTTTTCTTCAGCCGTTCCATCTCAATTAAGTCATCTCCTGTGAGGATGATATCATCCACGTACACAATGAGTACTGCTATCTTCCCGTCCTTGGAGTGTTTAACAAACATGGTGTGATCACTCTGAGCTTGGGTATAGCCTTGATTCTTTACCGACCTAGTAAATTTTTCAAACCAGGCCCTAGGAGATTGTTTGAGACCATATAACGATTTTCTTAGCTTGCAAACTCTAGACTGAAACTTCCCTTCAAATCCAGGGGGAGACTCCATGTACACCTCTTCCTCCAGATCACCATTTAAAAATGCATTCTTGACATCAAGTTGTTGGAGCGGCCAATCAAGGTTTACTGCTATTGAGAGAAGCACCCTAACAGTGTTTAATTTTGCCACTGGAGCAAAAGTTTCAAGATAATCGATCCCGTAGGTTTGAGTGAACCCTTTAGCCACCAATCGAGCTTTGTACCGTTCCAATGTCCCATCGGAATTATACTTGATGGTAAAGACCCATTTACATCCTACTGTCCTTTTCCCTTGTGGCAGATTTGTTACTTCCCATGTGTGATTCTTCTCAAGAGCATACATCTCTTCTTCAATAGCCTTTCTCCACTCTGGAACTTGTAATGCTTCCTGTACATTCTTTGGAATTTCCACAGAAGAAAGTTGTGAAGTAAATGTCAAGAAGGTAGGGGATAACTTTTCATAAGAGACATAGTTAGTCATAGGGTGTTTGGTACAAGAACGCACTCCCTTTCGAAGTGCAATAGGAAGATCCAAATCAGCAATCTTTGAATCAGAGGAAACTTTATCTAATGACTCAAAAACATTAAATTCTGTCCTAGGTTCGGATTCCTTGTCGTGAAGAGAAGGGGGAGCTTTATCTTTTCCTCGATGATTTTTCCGGACATAGGTTTTCAAGGTTTTTTCAGTTACATTCCCATCTCTTTCACTAAGAGAATTCGACTCTGTTATTGGCACTAAAGACAAGAGATCCTCTTCTAATCCCTGATCAATTTTTTCACGTTTTTCAAAATCCTTTTGACGGGCAAATTGAAGAGTGTCATTTGTTGTTTTAGAATTATTATCTTGAAAAGATTCTTGTTGAGGAAATTGTGCTGCAGATTCTTCTAAAAAATCAGAAAAATCAATTCTCCTATCAACAAAATTTTGATCAGGAATTTGATTTGCAATACGAAAAACATCATTATCTTCTACAAGTTCTTCTACATGCCGAGTCCCCCCCTGAAGAGGATCTCCAAAGAAAGGTTTATCTTCAAAAAATGTTACATCCATGGTTACAAACATTTTTTTCGAAATGGGGTCAAAGCATTTATACCCCTTTTGCGTGGGTGCATATCCAACAAAAATGCATTTTCTTGCTCGAGGGTCTAACTTACTTCGACCTTGTTCATGATTGTGAACAAAGGATATGCACCCAAACACCTTTAATGAGACTTCATATGTTAATCGAGACATGGGATAAATGGTTTTGAAAAAATTCAGAGGAGTTTGGAAATTCAAGGTTCTTGAGGGCATTCTGTTTATGAGATATGTAGCAGTTAAAATTGCTTCGCCCCATAGATATTTAGGAACATTTCTTGAAAAAAGTAATGCCCTCGCCACTTCTAAAAGATGTTTATTTTTTCTTTCAGCTACCCCATTCTGTTGTGGGGTATCATTGCAGGAGCTTTGATGCACAATCCCTTTTTCAAGAAAAAAACTTCCCAAAATTTTATTGAAATATTCTTTTCCATTGTCACTCCGAACAATTTTGACTTTTTCTTGAAATTGTGTCAAAACCATGCTGTAGAATTTTTGAAACACACTTGCAACCTCTGATTTCTCTCTTAACAAATACACCCAACAAACTCTTGTGTGATCATCGATGAATGTAACAAACCATTTTTTTTCAGATGAAGTTGAAATTCTAGAGGGACCCCAAACATCAGTATGTAATAGAAAAAACGGTTTTGAGGGCTGATAAGGATGTATAGAAAATGTAGACCGATGATGTTTAGCCAATTCGCAGATTTCACATTGAAAAAAAGATGAATCTTTATTCTTAAACAAATCTGGAAATAAGTATTTCATGTAATAAAAGCTAGGATGTCCTAGTCTAAAGTGCCATAACATAATCTCTTTATTACTAGTAATAGAGACAGACCCGTAACATGTGTTTTTGATTGGTGTTGTCATATCTGATCCATCTTCAAGGAAGTAAAGTCCCCCATTTTCTCTAGCACATCCAATCATCCTCCCCGTGGTCAGTTCCTGAAACTCACAAAAAGAGGGGAAAAAATTAATCCGACACATGAGATCCCTAGTTAATTTACTTATGGACAGCAAATTGCATGATAACTTTGGAACATGAAGAACTCTATGAAGTGTTAGAGTAGGAGAGATGACAACGGAACCTATGCCAGCTATGACGGATAATGATCCGTCAGCAACCTTGACCCTTTTATTGCCTGCACATGGACTGTAGGTAGAAAATAATTGTGACACACTAGTCATATGGTCAGTGGCCCCAGAATCAATAACCCATATAACCCGTGGACAAGATGCATTTGATGTTTTACATGAAAGAGCAATAGTAAAAGGTTTACCATTTTTAGCAAAAGAACAGAAAGGAGTGAAGCTTTTTGGCTCAGTGACTGAAAATTGTGGAGACTTAAAGAGTTTGTACAGTTGGCTTAATTGTTCCTTTGTGAAGGCTGGTGTCTCAAAGTCAGTTTGTTGCTTTTGAGAATCCTCATTCACAGTCTGCAACACCTTGCTATCACCTCCATTTTTCTTCTTGAAATTCGATGGTTTCCCATGTAATTTCCAGCATGTGTCCTTTGTGTGCCACGACTTTTTACAGTGTTCACACCAAGGCTTCCTTCTTTTATCCCCGTCCAAATCTGTCCCCTTAGAAACCAATGCTGAAGTCTCAACTTCATCCTCTGCCTTGGACTTTGGTGATGACTTCAGCATCACCTTACGCCTGGATTCTTCTCTTCTGACTTCAGAAAATACTTCACGAATGGAGGGGAGAGGCTTCCTGCCCAAAATACGACCTCGCACCTCATCGAGTTCTTGATTTAGTCCAGCCAAGAAGACATAGACTCTGTCGTTCTCCTCCCGTTTCTTGTATCGAACACTGTCTGCACGGCAGTCCCATTCATCCTCATAACAAAGATCCAATTCCTGCCATAAAGTTACCATCTGATTGTAATAGGTTGTAACATCTCTATCTTCTTGTCTTGATTTCCACAATTTCGTCTTGAGATTGAAAATTTGAGACGAATTCTCTATATCGGAATACATATCCCGGACAGCGTCCCACACATCCTTGGCTGTGGGCAGAAATAAGTGCGGCTTTCCTATCGCTGGTTCCATAGAGTTTATCAACCAAGCGATAACTAGAGAGTTCTCTGAATGCCATCTCTTCAAATTGGGATCTTCAGCAGCTGGTTGTTGAATTTCTCCAGTAAGGTGGCCGAGTTTACCTCTGCCATCGATAGCCAGCTTTACAGATTGAGCCCATTCCAGATAATTGGAACCATTTAATTTATGAACGGTTATTTGTAGGGAAGAAGAATTTGAAGCGGAGTAATCTGTAGTTTGGATAACTACTGAAGACGAGGATGAGTCTTCTCTTGTGTGAGCAGTCGATCCAGTCATGGCTGCTCGGTAGTTCATGACAGGAATTGGTACAGAGCCGGAGCTCTGATACCATGTAAATTTTAACAGAAAAGGAAAAAATGAACAAAAACCTCTCCTTTTCTTTATTTTCCCACACACTAAATATGCTTACAAGGTAGGCATATATAGGACAACCCTATCATAGTTCTGCCACCACTTAAGGTAATAGAACCATGATTTTAGGGATTACATAATCAACTCATATCCTATCTATTCAAACTTGATTGATCATAAGCAATCAAACTTGATTGATCATAAGCAATAAAATCCCATAATTATGGGAGGTAATTATGGAAGATAATATCTCCCATAATCATAGGAGATAATATCTTCGACACATACCTATGTATCTGGAAAATTTTTCTGACTGCTGATGCATGACCTTTGGTTAACCTGTTTTTCAAGCTGAATGAATATTGTCTCTAGGTAATTAACTTTCTATGTCTCATGGCCACATGATCCAGCTTGACGATTTTCAGTTACTTCGGCGATGTTTATTTTCCATGTCTGGCTTCAAATTCTCAAGTTGTTATCTTTCCGCTGGATTCAATTGACTTTTACTTTTTAACTACATCTTTGCTTTCTATGAAATACTTTTGGCGCTATGATGATTTGTTCATTTGGGTCATAAACTTGTTTTTGGGTGTCAGTTTTTGTTTCAATAAGGAAGAGGCAATTTGAGCAAGTAAAAGCTGCAGTTCCCGTTATTCTTAATGCTTTGAAGGCAATAGTACTAGATTCAGATGATGAGGATGCAGATCTGGGCGATATTTTCCACAAAGCAAATTGCATTGCTGATTCTATGAAAGCAGTTTGTCTAGAGTTGGTCTGTGATGCTTTTGAATTCATCATAATTTGGATTATTCCGATGTCTTGATTACTTCTTGATGGTACAACTGTGTATGGCAGGAAGGCAAGGACAATGAGAAACTCTGTGCGTTATTGGGCCTATTTGTCTTGCAGATCACGGTCGATTCAACTTTTAGTTACATCTTAAAAGTTTCTAGCAGTTTTTAGTTTTTCTTTCTACTTTTCATATGTTTGATTTGGCCTTGGTGATCCAGTTTTTCATCTCTATAGCATAATGGTCATTCTCAATGTTTGCAGGCCCTTGCTTCAATGGGCATTGAATATAGGCTTGCACACTCTTCTCCTTTGGTGCTAAAGCTGTCACACTTCCTTCAGTGTTGTGGTTTATCATATCTTGGTTTGATAATGGGGACAGATGTTGAAAAACTTTTGGGTTTTGCTGTGGGAGGTACTGAATTAAGGTTCTCTTATTGCTACATCTGGTGCTTCATTTTGTCACTCAATGCACCTGTAAATCTACAGATGGTGGAGATGATTTGGTGGGTTGTTTCTCTGACATCTGGCTTGGCGCGTCAATTTTAGGTTCAATCTAGCAGTCTATAGAGTTTTTCTTTTGCTTCTCATCTTTTAGTTTATGTTGCTAGGATTGTTAATAAATGCTACCATTGTTGATTTCTCTCTGGATATGTTCACACAGTAATTTGGGGTTACAAGTCAAATGAGGTTGCTTTGGCTGCTGGGGCAGATTTGGTGGCACTCAAGGACGAACTTCAAAGTAGCCGGATTAAAAGATGGCATGCAGTGGGCATGTTAAAGCATGTACTATTGTGCTTATATCTGCCATTGGAGTTGAAGAAGGATGCCATTAACTTCCTGCTAAGCATTATGCATGCAAAGTTATCCCAGATGCCTAATGATGAAAATGAAGACTACTCAACTTATATGCCAACTCTTTGTTCTGCTTTGCAGGTAGCTATTTGGTGTTTACAGTTCCAGTGTACTATTTGTCCTTTTTGTGTTTCTTTGCTAACAGTTGAGGCACAGTGTAGGCTATTCAAGTGGTAATTATGTATGCAACAGATGTAATCCTACGGAAGAATGCTTTTGCAGCATTCAAAGAGGTTTGTTCTTGTGTCTTTATTTGCTTTTGTGGTACCAATGCAAAGCTTTGGATCTTATGCCCGAGCCAAATTTTTCTACAGCAAGAAAAGCCAAGAAATTAGAGATTTTTGTTCTGTGTGGTTAGGATAAAAATTTCTTGTTCAACTGCAAATATTTAAAAAATTATTTGGGATAGAAAAGTTCCAAAAAAATTTTCCTTACATGAATCTTTAAAAGAAGTTGTTGATAGCATGTCATTTCCATCATAAACGGTATCAGTAGACAATGTTTAGTATGACTACACGCACCAATAGTATCCTCCTATCGCTGAGTCCCTCCCTCCATGCGCCTAGCAAAATTAGTACAAACTGGGAGGTTTATTGACTTCTATATGTGGCTCACCTCCCCCATGAACTGTGCGTACTCCTTATACTGCCACCCATGACTCTCACCAATTACATGATCTTGTATACAATTGCCACAAATTTGAACTTATGCCCATTGCTCTGGAGTGTTTATGTATAATTTGTAGTTTTAACGTGCTGATCTTTGATCTGTTGCTTCATATTACTAGTTACTTGCAGATTGTCCAACTTCCCTAAGATTTGACATTTTAAGGGCATTAATAAAAGATGGCGACTCTTCTTCCATGGTAAGTGCTTGACAATTCAGATGTGCTTTCGCAATATAACAGTATAACTCATCTTTATAAAGTATTCTGGTGGATCTAATTTTCCTGTTTAGTCTGTACTTGTAATTACACGACACACATGCATGCATGTATCAACACACACACATATTCTTAAAATTAATACATGTAAACATTCCTGTATGTATATGCACCTGTCAACAATTTTATGTTTCTTGTTGAATGATGAAGATTGCAGTGCTTCTGGACTGTGTTAGGGAGGAAGTGCGCCTAGAAAGTACCAAAAGTCCACCTGCAAGCAAAGTCTCAAAAGCAGAAAGCGAAGGCTCTCAAGGCACTATTTTTTGGAGTTCGAGTGCCCTTGAATTGGTGGAGCTGGTTTTGAGGCCTCCAGGGGGAGGGCCTCCATCGCTTCCAGAGCACAGTGATGCAGTAAGACGCTCCCTCCCTCCTTTCCTTCTACTGTTTTACATGTCCAAAAGAGATGATTTTCTCTTCTAGACAGTTATCAACATTCATCTTCTACCATTTTGCTTAATGGGTTTGCCTGATGCTGTGTGACAAAATAAGTTTTCAGGTACTGCAGAACAGACCTAACCAATCAACATTATGGTTGATTATGCTGCCTTCAAACTCAGTTCACAAAGTCCATGATCAAAAGTACTTCTATGCCACTTGTCAAAAATCTGACCAGATACATTTTTCTTGCTTCTCTTTCATGCAGGTTCTTTCTGCTCTCAATCTCTACAGATTCATTTTGATCAAGGAATCGACTGGTAATTTTTAATATATATAGTTTTTTATTTTTTGGGGGTAAGATAATGGAAATTTAAGTACAGATTGTCTTCATGGGATGTTTACCGCCGCATGTTATTAGATCTTTGTTTTATTTTGTTTGCTGTGCCAGAAGATTTGAGATACAAATTGTAGACATGCTTGGAAGTCGATTTTAGTGGTTTCCTTCTTTTCTTTATAGAATTATATTTCTGTATATGGTCTGGGGTTGATGACATTTACCTTCCTGTGATTTAGCCAAATTACATATCAGACCCTGAGTTTTGGCCATATTACCAAACAACCCTTCAAAAAATATTTATAACAACTAGCCGCTTCTCGTTCGTCAACGTGCATTGGCCGTCTGAAAATTAACTTGGTCAGCAAAAATTCAAACTGAATGTTCCGAAATGTCCGTTGGTAATTAACCTAACCCTTGTCCCCTTCTTCCTGTATTCTTCCCTTCCAAACGAAAAACCCCAAGTGGCCATGAAATCTGTCAGGAAAGCTTTGCAAACGAGCCAGCACTGCCTGAAGCTACCAACCTCATCATTTAATACAAGTCAAATATGTTGCCCAGGTCAGATATAACACAACCTGAGAAGGTGATTTCAAGAACAAGCATCAATCACCTTGGAAAAAATAAAAAACAAAAAAATCCAATGAAGCCACTATTGTGCTGTTATGGTGGAATTCATCCCAGCTTCAAAAAGGGATGTGAAAAAGAACCCTTTAATGCCTAGAATCAAATTTCACATGAGTGCCCATATTCAATTGATAACACAACAAAACATGAACATCTTCTAGTAATCTTTCTTTCTTTCTTTCTTCATTTATTTTCGGTTTTTTTGGCCAAAGAATGCTTTTTTAATATCTTTCATTTGCTTCTGAAATCTTTTTAAGCAGGGCATTTTTGTCATTTTGTAGCATCAGTTAACAAGAGTTTAGAAGCCGTTACTGACAAGGCGGGGGGGGGGGTATATGTAATAATCACGTGGTTTGTTTGGTAATATGGACAGACCTCAAGGGAGCTAAATGTAATTAACCCTATGCTCTGTGAAGTCTGGCTTCTTATTCTACCCAATTACTCCCCTTTAGTTGCCATTTCTTGGTATGAAAGGTGACAGATTTCGTTTTGTTTCGATCCGAGAATGGTCTCGTAAGGAGGGGTCGGGAAGTAAGTTGGTGATTTAAGTCTGGTGAACCCTTGGTTCCTATCTTTCTTATCTTGTTACTTGATACCTGCATGCTTTTATGGATCCAAACTTTGCTGACGTGCTCTGAATGGCGAATTTGGTTTGCATACTTCTTGCAATTTGATTCCTCATCTCACTACTGCAAGGATACCTGAAACAGGAAAAAGCAACAATACCGGGGTGCTTTCCAGGGACAGCTTGGTGAAGGCTCACAGTGAATGGCTTCTGCCTCTCCGGACTTTAGTGACAAGAATGATGGCTGAAGCTCAATGTGGCTGTGACGAACTAGCATTGTGTGGCTTGAATCCGGTTGAGGTTGTCTTGTATCGTTGTATCGAACTTGTTGAAGAACTTACGTAGTGTGTCACGAAGAGCATGATTACCACCCCTTCCCCCTACCAACCTGTTTTGCTCAATCCTTTTCACCTTCTCTAAGGTTAATCTTTATGCCTTCCCCCTGCTTTTGAGAACAATGTGCTGACATTATTGGTTTTTTGGGATTTTTTTTTTCTTTCTTTGTGGGCTTTTTTGGGTGCTGCTGCATTATCACTTGTAAAAGTACATTCAAAAACCTTCAAATGCGAAGTTAAAGGCCTTCTAATGTGTGTCTGGCTTGCATTATTGTCACTTGTAACTGTGAGCGTAGACGTTCAGTGCCGAAGAAGTCGTCTCCAACTCCAAGATCCGTCTTTAAGAGAGAGTCCTCATTTCTGAAAGCAAGCTTTGCAATCACCAACATGGTTTAAAGTCGCGGTCGCGGATTGGACCGTTCCACATCGGTCCTAACATATAGGTTGCGATTTAGGCGAGACGTGAATTTTTGAAATATTTAATATTCTAAAAATTGTAAAAAATATGATAAACAAAAATAATTAAAAAATTAGTAAAAAAAATAAAAATTCGAGTTGACTCGGGATGATTCGGTGTGATTCGATCGTTTTAACCCTTCACGATGACGTTTCGACGAGTTGAGTATTTCGGTTTCGTTTCATCATAGTACCGTATCGGCGAGGGCCGAGACGGTGACTACTCGGCCGAGTTTTCGAACTATGATCACCAACCAAACTGCTGTGGTAGGTTCCGTTCATCTACAAATCTTTCTTTCTAAAAGAATAGACTGCTATTGATTTAGCTCCAAATCCAACTCGGAATGGCATAAAGAATGGAGAAAACGGAATAGGAGAATTTATTATGAGCGGTCTGCATCTGCGGGTGTACGTGGGGGACTGCTGCATCCGTACGTGCACCGATCCTTTCCGGACCATCAATTTAGAGCGTGGACCAATTCCTCCCGCTCCTCGCTCGTTGGACGAAAAGGCAAGACTCGCAGGACAACAGCGGATAAAGAACATGCACGCTGGTTGGTTTAATTGTATAGTATAAGAAAAAGAATAATGCTCCTCCGACGTCGGTTAAAAATTCCATGGGTACTATACTAGATTTTAGACAAACAAATCTGTCAAATTCGACTATATTCTGCAAGTAATATATGCATGCCATTTTACCTATATAAAAAAAAAAGAATTTCTACTGCTGCATTTGGTCCACACCAAGAGTTTCACCAAACCAAATACAGCCCTCCCCAGTCAGTCCCGCCGGGGAAAAGAAAAAAAAAATGAAAAAACTTAGAAATCCTCTACAAAATGTCAAAATTTTCTACATACCTAAAAGCATACTACTATTAAATTTCTAAACTAGTCAGTGTGACCTTCTGGGCTGATGACTCATCAGCGGCCTCCTCCTACAATTGGTAAGAGAGAAGATAAACTGGGACCTTCTGTTCCTCACTCGTTCATCAGCTTCGAGAAGATCTTTCTCAGAGAGTAATTTACAAGGGACCTCCTTTGCCTCAGCAAAGTTCAGAAACAGCTATATATTTTGATTCATCAAGACGGCCACTGGTAAAAAAGCATGGCCCCCTTGCTTCAGAACATAAAAGGAAATTTGCTTTTTTCCTTCAATTGAATTGCATGCAAAACTTCAGGGCCAAACTCTTCCTCTGATGGCGTCACATTTAAATCAGGTAGGACAAAGCAACTCTCCTGCAAATCAACATCCGTTTCTACTCTGCTGGAACCTGATGATACAAACCCATCCTGCACTGCAAATCGTGGCATGGATGGATGATGAGCGTGGTCACCGGTTGATACTTCCATCTCACTGCACTTAATAGGATCCACAACCTGTCCGTCACCCCCTGTTGTTCCGCACATCTCACCTGACGTTTGTAGATTTAGGTCAATCTGCAAAATCAGCAAATGCAGAATTACCCAACTCTCCAGAGAGATTTTCTAAAAGTAGGATGGCATTTCATCTTCCTAAAAATCACCAGAATATTGAGGATGGCCGAAACAGAATCAACTTTTTTTTTTAAAAAAAAAAAAAAATGAACTTGAACATAGCAAAGTAGAGCAGAACGTACCTTGAATCTCTTCAGGTTCTCACTCCTGGCTTTCTGTTCCTCGAGTGTGACGTGCAAGGATGCCAGTTCCTAGTAAAACAAATAACAGAAGTTCAGACTAACGGTAGAATTAGTGTAAGCATATAAAAACTCCAGAATAGTAGGGAGGGAGGATAGGCAGTCATGAATAACGGAGGTAAGGGAAGGGAACATACCCTCTTAAGAGTCACTCTCTCCTTCAATAGCAAATCCTCTTCCTCTTTAAGCTCCGCGAATGTCTAAAAAATGGGAAAAAGTGTTCCCTATTAGAAAATGAATGAACGAGGGTATAAAAGAAGTAGTTTTGATGCGTAGATGGGAATGCAATCGGAGTTACTTATTATGAGGTTCCCAAAAAATGAAGGAATTATTACCCTCTTCTTCTTTGATTTCTTGTTGTTGCTGTAGACGTTGGCGGCGTCAATGGCAAAAGCACCCTGCAAAATACACAAATATCATACACCATGATCAGAGACATTTCAATTAGTACGTGGGGAAAAAAAATCACCAACCGATTCAACCGTGGATTGGAAAAGAAGGAAGTGAATATATCTAACAAAAGAAAGCTAAGCAGAGCAGCGTCAGGAGGAAGCCAGCCCATGTTAACAATCCTCCATACAGAGTCAGAGTGTGTAATAATCCATCCCAAAATGAAAAGAAACAGAGAGGAGCCGACAGTGTGGGTGGTCGACATCTGGGAAAGCCGAAAGGGAGAAAAGTTGAAAGTTGGACTACTGTGTTACATGGATAAGGAATGGAGTTGGGACTGTGAAATACACAAAGAGGGAGAGGGGGAGAGATCCGAGAATCTTATTAGATATTAGCTTAGGAATCAGGCTTTAACAGACTGTTTCACTCCTCTCTTTTTTTGTTTACTTTTTGGACACCAGATAAGATTCTCAGACATCCGTTAATCACAAGTCACCCTCCCGGAGAATTCATTTTCATTCCACTGATTAGTTATTACTCTTTTCAAGTGGATGGAAAACCAACTTCATTAATATCATCGTGTACTTGGACGACGCCAGCGTCTGCTCTTCGTCAAAATCTAGACTCATTATATATATATGTATATATGGCCGTGACGGAGTGGGGGACCACCCTGACCCTGTCATCACCAATCATCCCCTCCCCCCCAGGGACTAAAGGAAGATAATTTTAGTACACCGCACAAGTCAGCAGAACTCAGAAGAAGAAGAGGAGGAGGAGGAGGAGGACGACGTCGTCCAGCAGGTACTTAGTACTACTACTACTCATCATAAGATGACACACCACACCTCCCATTTGTAGAAAACTCCTACTCATCTTTGTGACCAATGGACCCCTCATCACTAGTCTCTCCTGCGCTTTAAGAAACTTCCTCGCCCGATCCGCCCCCAAAAATAAAAATAAAAAACCACTCCGACTTCCCCTTCCGGCCATCAACGCCTCCATTTCTCATTCCCACCACATGCTCTAATGTCGTTCCCCTTCCGAGAAAGTTAGACTCAACTGGGAAAAGAGAGAGGCAAAAAAATACACTACCATTAAAAGGTCGAAAGTAGGTACTACTAGTTTTTTGTTTTTACACCAAACCGGATTTTATTGAAATAAATAAAAAAAAACCGGCAATTGGCGGATTGGAGAATCAACAATAATAGAGTAGTGTGTGTGGATCCACTTTCAGTTTCTCATAGCTGATAATAATAAAAGAAAGAAAATCCAAGCTCAGAAGCTGCTGCTGCTCCTCCTCCTCGTTATCTATCTCACGTGAGGGAATCTTAACCTCCCCCAGACCCAGACCATTTTCGTCCCCATCCAATTCATACCAGCAACCAATATATTACACCCACTACCCCTACTTAAATACGTACTAGTGTGATATATATCACTCAAACCCCCACTTAAAACTGACCGCACCACCAAATCCTCCCCCCCCCCCCCCAACACGCGAACTCCGCCGGACTCCCAGATCCAGTCCAAATTCTGCCATGACAACCTAATCTGACCAAAATGCCCTCCCCCACGGGTATTGGTCAAAAAACAAGGTGGTCACTCTCGTCAACTCAGCTGCTAATTACCAACTTTACCCCTCCTCCTTCCTCATTTAACACCCCCACCCCCACCCCCCCCCCCCCCCCCAAAAAAATCAAATAGTAATAAAAGCAAAAGAAACAGAAATCGACAACGACCCCCAGACCGATAAGCTGATTGAGATTGCGCTAAATACTCGGATGAACCGCCATGACTCAACAAACCCCCTCCACCCTTCCCTCCCTCCTTCCTTAAAAAAAAAAAAAAAAAAAAGTCCCTCCCTAATCCAATCTCAGACTCTACTAATCTCCCACATAGCGGTATTGGGAAGAAACCCACAAGGAAGCGTATTCCAATGGCCCCTTGTTGGCTCTCAGAATTTTTGAAAAAAAAAAAAGCCGAAATAAATGGGGCTTTCAATTGCGGGAAAAATGGGAAAGGAATGTCCTTTCGGCTTCTTGAAAGCTAGAAAAGATAAATAAAGAAACTCCCAGACTCCCACCACCTCCCCACACCCACACCCCAAAAAAAAAAAAAAAAAAAAAACACAACCAACCAACCATAACTCCGTAAGGGCAGTTTAGTCAGCCGCTGTGACCTGGGTGAAAATTTTTTCACCACCCCCCTGTCCAGTGTCCACCCAAACCACTACTGACATCAGATCCTAACCCAGATAGGGGTTGCTCATTCCCGGAAAGCTGACGTCAAAACCTGGGAAACTAAAAAAAAGAACCAGGGGTTGCTCATTGAATACTGGTACCAGCAGAATAACGAAGGAGATGGAATAAAACCCAATGACAGGAGCTACTGATCGGAAAAGCTAGAGTTTCAGAAAACACAGCTCAAAAAACACACAGTCATCGGTGCTCGAATAGGTCCGAGAGGAAGATGACCCAAAAAAGACCCAATTACGGATATTTTGTCGAGAAGGAATAAGCGGGTAGGTCAGTTAAAGGACCAGCAGGCCAGAAACCTGAGCCGTCGTAGAAACTCGGACGAGAATCCAGGCAGAGGAGAGAGAGGGAGAGGGAGAGGGAAGGAGATGATACAAACCTTGGATCTGGATGGATCGGAGGAGGAGGAGGAGGTGGAGAGCAGGGGGCGGGTGGAGCAGTCGTCATAGGCACCGTCGCTGGGGGAGGCAGCGCCGCCGCTCCAGGAGAGAGGCGTGGTGGGGCTACACCTGGTGGTAGTAGGAGCAGTATTGGTGGTGGAGTCCTTCTTGGTGGCGGTGGGCTTGGACCTGGGCTGGCGGTGGCCCCATCCAAACGGGAGGCAGAGCGGCTTGGGCGGCTGGCAGGAAAAGGAGGAGGAAGAAGGTGAAGAAGATTGCTTGAGACGAGAAAGAAGCTCGGCCACGACGGAGTCATCGAATAACGCAGCGGTGACCCAGTCGTCCTTCATATTAAAATCTAAACTCTTCGAGCTCCAAGGGACTGAGGTGGTGGATGCCGGAGTGGTGGTGAGACGCAGGAGAGGAGGAGGAAGAGTTAAGTAAAGCGGATACGGAGTAATTACATGGACAGGGAAGAAGAGGAGGGTGGCCGGGGGTGGAGGGAGACAGACGAGAGAGAATGTGGGGATGAGGAGAGGGGCGTGGTTTGCATAGAATATATATACTCCTCCTGCGACTACTAGGAGAGTGAAGGGATTGTGGCTTGTTTTTGTGTGGGTGGGGGCGGGGAGGGGGAGGGGGAGGGGAAGAGGGGGCAACCGGGCAAAGTGAATGAAATGAATTGTGTGTTTGTTACTTACTACTACTACCTGTTACGTGTGTGTCTTTTTATGCAATTTTTTTTTTGATTTTTTCTCGGGAAAGGTGTTATGCAATTTGTTTATTACAGTAGTATAATATTACTACTATTACCTTCCATTTTTTTTCCCAATTAGCACCACTACTTACTAGTGCTAGTATTTCATTTCTATATTTGAAAACGTTACTTGTATTATTATTATTATTTTTATTATATAATTTTCATTTATCAAATTATATGATATAATAAATGGTAAGTGTATAAATAATAAAATATGGAGTGCATATATCAATATTTTTCACTACATTCCTAATACTAGCATTAAGATAAAATCTAGTCTACAGTTCTAATGCACATGTAATTATAGAATCTCGAAAAAGTATATTATATAATAATAATGACGATGTAATTTATATGAAGTGAAAAAAGATATAATAACTAATAAGTAGTGTATACATAAAATTTTTCTTAATATATATATATAGCAATCAAAACATGCTTCTTCTTGTAGTAGCGCAAAGCGTGTGTTGTATACTGAAGAACAGACTTCATTATAGTATTTGTTACGCTATTTACGACGTTATGATATATTTTTTAAAAAAATAAAATTCTCCAAGCAAATTATGCATGGCATGGGTTGTTTGTGCAAATTTTGGTTGTTGATTGGCGCAGAAGGGAACTAAAAGGGCTGAGTGATGTCATGTGGCGGTGGGGGGCTATGGTTCGGCTTTCGGAGTCGGGAGGTGACCAATAGATGGACCGAGACAATTCTACTTCTCTGGTTTCTTTCTTTCTGGGTTTGTTTGCAGGCTTTTTGGATGGTAATTACTACTACGTTACAATACTACTAATATATTGGGTGCTGACAAAAGAAAAAGAATACAGCGGATTAAAATAACGGCAGTTGGTTTCCATGTTTAGTGTCGTTTTTTTCCTTGAGAACAGCTTTTACGAATAAACAATAAATTATTGATTTCTTTTTTTCGTCATTGGTCCAAAATATATAAAAAGTCACCAATAGACATTTGCCACGTAGCCTACTAGCAGCATTATTTTTAAAATACCAATAATAGATACGCCGACAATATATATATATATATTCAAAATCATTTTCTTATCATAGTAATAGAAAAGAGAGAAAATTAAACATCAACAAGTTTATCGTTGATGATGCAATTAAATCTCTTAACCTTTTGAATAAAATTTGTTGCAAATATTTTATCTATGTACTCAATAAGAATCTAAATGCCATGTCATCATAAATTTCTCTAATTTTTTTCCAAGGGAACTATTTCTTTAGGTTTTATATAGCCATTCAAGAAATATGTTATTGTATTTCACACTTTCTTTGATTTATGCATTTCAGCTATAAGCATCGTACAGCTTTAGGAAGCACCTTTATAAGATAGGGAAAAAAAATATTATTATAATACCAAACTAATATATATATATATATATATATAACTTGGTAGAAATGGTACTTAACTGTAAAGGTTAATTACTTCAAAAATCAAACTACACAAAAGTGATATATTTATAAAAGAATATCTTTATATCATGTGACCTTAGTATGGTTTTTTTTTTTTCATTCAATAAATCATTCCATATCCTCACTTAAATGTACCATTATCCACAAATCTATTATTTAAAGGCATTTTATCGAAATTTTAGATGGAAAGCTTAATAGAATGGTTGATTTTTTTTTATTTTTATTTTTCCCATAGAGGGGCAAACCATACAGATATTTTGATTCCAAGGGCAAAGTGTTACTTGATTGCAGTTTAGGAGTGGCCAGTGTAATTTAACCCTAATCTCACTATATATATATTGAGAGAGGAAGGGATATAGTAGTGTAAACTTTTTTTTTTTGGTAATTTTTTTATTTACCCTCACACTAAAAATGTAAATACTAGTAGACACCTCCAATAATAGCCAATAACTTCCTTTTCTTTTTATGTTTCTGCTTAACGACGCAAAAAGAAAAAATCACATTACATAATAATTACGGGAGCCAACACTCTTATAGTATAGTTATGGGGGACATCAGGGAGAGGAAAGAGTGCAAGCGGAAAACGGCAAGAGTCCATTTATCGAAACACTCATACAAAAAACTGTGAGTTATGAAAGGGAAAACGGCAAGAGTAGTAGAGTAGCGTATAAATAGGTGGTGATTTTCGCAGTTAGTGGTTGCATCCTCTATTTGCTTATTCTTTTTGCTTTGGAGTTCTCTTCGTCTCCAACCTCAAATGCCAGTCACGCTCTCCACATTTCCAGGCGATCTCACCTTCTTCCTCTTTGCCTTCTCATCTTCATCCTTCCCTGAAGCCAAACATATAATGGAAATGTACTGCTGCTAAATCGATCATTTTGCAAATCTCATCCGATAGATATTGTATAAATCAGTCCCTTCAAGATCTAGTTCTTTTCTCTTTTTTTGGGGGGTATCTTCGTAGTAGTAGTAGTAGTTGTAGTGTTTGTTTCAGATCCTCGGAAGTCGGGTGATACATGCATGATGGGTTTGTTGGATCAATACGATACCACCAAAAGGGTGCAACTGCTCGTATTTGTTGCGTTCCTTCAATGTGCTGCTGGCTTTTATCTGCCGGGCAGCTTCCCTCACAAATATATGGTGGGCGACCAGTTATCCGTGAAAGTTAATTCCTTGACCTCAATTGAGACAGAAATCCCCTACGGCTACTACTCTTTGCCCTTCTGCAAACCCAAGGAGGGTGTCAAGGACAGCGCCGAGAATCTGGGTGAGCTCCTCATGGGAGACAGGATTGAGAACTCTCCCTATCGCTTTAAGATGCGCGTCAATGAGACTGATGTTTTCTTGTGTCAATCCGCCCCCTTATCTGGCGACGAATTCAAGATCCTCACGGAGAGGATTGACGAAATGTATCAGGTCAACATTAATCTCGATAACCTTCCTGCGATTCGTTACATGACTAAAGATGGCTACTTTCTCAGGTGGACAGGTTATCCCGTTGGTACTAGGGTGCAAGGTGATTATTACGTGTTTAACCATCTCAAGTTCACTGTTTTGATTCACAAGTACGAGAAGAATAACGTGGCTGGTGTGATTGGGACCGGAGACGGGGCTGAATTGATCACCACCAATGACCAGAATCTAACCACAGACTCTCCTGGTTACATGGTTGTGGGATTTGAAGTCGTGCCCTGCAGCGTTCAGCACGATTCTAAGCTGCTCAAGAATCTAACCACCTACTCTAAGTACCCTTCGCCAATTAAATGCGAACCGGACAAAGTAAGCATGCCTGTGAAGGAAGCTCAGCCGCTTACTTTCAGCTATGAGGTCTCTTTCGTCGAGAGCGATATCAGGTGGCCGTCGAGATGGGATGCATATCTGAAGATGGAAGGTGCAAGGGTTCATTGGTTCTCCATCCTTAACTCCCTCATGGTCATCGCTTTCCTAGCTGGAATAGTTCTCGTCATTTTTTTGAGAACCATTCGGAGGGATCTTGCTCGGTACGAAGAGCTTGACAAGGAGGCTCAGGCGCAGCTGAACGAGGAACTATCCGGATGGAAGCTAGTTGTTGGTGATGTTTTTCGCGCACCGGACAATGCAGAATTTTTATGCGTAGTGGTTGCCGATGGGTGTCGAATTCTAGGAATGGCAGTTGTTACAATCTTCTTTGCTGCGATGGGATTCATGTCCCCTGCCTCTCGAGGAGCCCTGCTCACGGGCATGCTTTTGTTTTACATGTTCCTGGGCATTGTGGCTGGTTACGTGGCTGTTTGGCTGTTGAAGACGTTTAAGTCGGGAGAATTGTCTGGGTGGTTTTCGGTTTCGTGGAGGGTTGCTTGTTTCTTCCCCGGAATTGCTTTTCTTATACTGACAATCCTGAATTTTCTCTTGTGGGGAAGCCACAGCACGGGGGCGATCCCAATTTCGACATTTGCAGTCCTGTTGTTGCTCTGGTTCTGCATATCCGTTCCCCTGACACTGGCGGGTGGATTTATCGGCACCAAATCTCCGAGACTCGAATACCCAGTTCGAACCAATCAGATTGCCCGCGAGATTCCGCCTCAAAGATTTCCTTCCTGGCTGCTAGCCTTCGGAGCAGGAACGCTTCCATTTGGAACCCTCTTCATCGAGCTCTTCTTTATCATGTCCAGCATCTGGCTTGGCCGCGTTTACTATGTATTTGGGTTTTTGCTCATCGTATTTTTCCTGTTAGTTGTGGTGTGTGCAGAAGTTTCTTTGGTCCTGACCTACATGAATCTTTGTGTGGAGGATTGGAGGTGGTGGTGGAAGTCGTTCTTTGCATCGGGTTCGGTTGCAGTTTACATCTTCCTCTACTCCGTAAATTATCTTGTTTTCGATCTCAAGAACCTGAGCGGACCAGTCTCTGCAATTCTGTATCTGGGCTACTCTCTCTTGATGGCCATAGCAGTAATGCTTGCAACTGGGGCCATCGGCTTCCTCTCTTCTTTCTTATTCGTGCATCGTCTCTTCTCCTCGGTGAAGATTGACTGATCAATTAAGCCCACAACCAACGTTTCACCATATGCCGGTTTGTATTTCGCTAGGTTAGGGAGGCAATAGCTAGCTTTCCAGAGCAGGGAAGCGCTTTGTGTAATGCGGTTCGGAAAATGCAAAACCACATGTCATTTATTGGGCAGCTGTGCTCATCACTGCTGCTGCTATTTGCCATCAAATTGGAACCATTGGATTGGATGTTTTTTTCCATCCGTAAGCCTTTGAGTTATTTGTCTGTCTTTTCTTTCTTTTGTGCTTCTGCTCTTGAATTTGGCATAACAAAATGTTTACTTTTCACTAGTTACTGTCACTCAAAAAAGTGTTGGACAGGAGGGTTCTGGGCAAACTCGCAAAGGTCAGTTCAAGTTTTTCTGACCAGTAGGAATAGGATATTGGATGTACAATTTCAGGAAGAAGATGAACCATTATTGATTATCAGCTGTTTCGATCCCAATTTTATCAAAGTGGCAAGCATATATATCTCAATGTTCAGTCTTGCTAAATTAGGAGTATTTAAATATAAACAAAATAAAAGAAGAAATGTTTTATGTCATATTTATTTAGGACAATAAAGTCAACATAATAATTTTTTCACTCCATTTTGCCATCTCAATATGGTTATACCAAACGTGTAAAAGAAATGCACATTCAATTCTGACTTCCGTTACCAAACACTGCAATGGCAAAGAAAGAAAAAAGGATGATAATTTTACAATTCCTTTTTATCTTTTCACCATAGCCCATTGCATCGGCGCTAGAAGCCCGGTAACCTCATCTCGCAAATTTCCTTCAGGGGCCCTGTTCCCGTTGTAACGCTTAAGGCGGTGAAGAGGGCGCATCGTCCGTAATCGCTCGACAGCTCCAGCATTTTCTATTTTATTCTTATTTCTGGATTAGTGTCCCGGCTGTCTCTTCCGGTAAGCAAACGACCTCTCCTCCTCTTTTTTTTTTTGCTCTTTATCTTGTGATTGTATTCACAGAAACCGCTAGTCCCTTCAAATTCTAAGGCAATCCAGCTAACAATTGCATTTGCTAATCAGTTGACTTGCTGATGACTTCGACTGTTAGTATATTACTTGTCTATTTTGTGTATTTAGTCCTTACTACGTGCTTTTCTGGTTTTGAATTCTCTATTTTCCCGTGAAAGTTAGTGGGTTTAGTTCAAAGCCAAACGCTTGAATGGGGAGAGTATGGGTTGGTGAAGTAGGATTTTCTGTTAGCAAAGATGTGATACTTTTCTTCCTATAGACTTGATAAATCAAGGGCTTAGGATATCTTTGGGATGATCCATATGCTTTATCTGGTTTCCAATCTAGCAATTAACTAAATTCCAACTCAATGTCTTCATAAACTTGCTAGCTCCTATTTCTGTAGGTGCAAATTATGATTTTTTGTTGGTTCATTGGATGACTATTACCTAAAAAAAAAAAAGAAAAAAACATTGGTGATTCATATAGATTAAGCAGAGTTTTCTTTCTAAGCTACTGTCTAATATTAGTAAAGCAATTACTTTTTCGTGTTCTGTAAGAGGAGGTTGTGTTGTCTCGTTCAACTTGTTAGATTTCAACACCCTCAGAATGTTTGGCATAATTTACTAAAACTTGAATATTTTTATGAGATAGCATGAGAATTTATGGCGCTGTTTGTTATCCCCAGGAGCTGAGCGATTCTGGAGATTTGACATGATTTTGTTCATGAGTTGAATTGTGACGCTTAAGATTTCTGCTGCCATCTTTCTTATTAGGAAGTTGCTATCTTGTGTTGATTAGTTAAACTGTGAAATTATGGCCTTGTAGCTTGTCTAGTGATTTCTACATTGATAGAAAGATTCCAGAAAGGATCTCTTTTGCCTCTCGTTCTTGAATTGACACTCATGATTAACATCTTTGGCCTTTTGTTATCATGAAGTGAGCATAGTGTTCAACTATTGAGCGAATGGTGGACTTAGGTGTTGACTATTGCTCATGTCCTCTACCCTTTTTTTTTCCCTCTCTGAAACAATAAGTGATTTTATTAATATTGTGTATGAACTATTGTGTTTTGTCTAGATATGCTTAGAGCATAATTGCTAATATGGTCAGTTCTATCACTATCTTCATTTCTAGACAAAACAAATGAGCATTCCACAAACATAGAGCATAAGCTACTGATGTCTTCTAGGTGGGAATATAAACTTATATCCTTGGATCTGTTGGTTCTAAGCATCTTCAACAAGTGTTGCTGTGGAATTCCTACTTGAATCTTCCTCCATTGCTGTTCTCTTGCCTTACATAATGCAAGTTTTATAGCCACTGCTTGGTCCATGAGCTTATTTCTTGAGCTAAACTCTTTTAATGCCCATTGAGCTATCACTTGTTTGTTGCTGCTTTCTGCCATGATGCCAATTTCCATCTCACCCCTTTCTGCTTGCTGTTTCACAAACATATATCTGCTTCCGTGTCCTCTGTATCACACTTTTACTAAAAAACACTGAAGACTTTTCGGAATTTATCATTTGACCTGATTCTTTCTCATACATTCTCAGAATTTCCTTCAACTAAGTGCTTCCTTAGGATCTGCCTTGCTGAATATCAGAGAATCATCTACAAAAAACAAGTGAGTTATTGATGGCCCTTGTCGACATACTCTTATCGCTGCGATTCTCTTTTCTTCCTCTGCTTTCTTAAGGAAATTAGTGAAGCATTCTCAGCATCGGAAAAAGAGATATGGAGACAAAACATTTCAGCTCCCCATTGATGTTCAAGGAGTATTTCACTATTGAGATGCAACTCATGATCCACTTGATCCATTGGTCAAAGAAGCCCGTCCTCTTCACTATCTCTTCCGAAAATCTCCATTTCACCCTGTCATATGCCTGACATATCTAGTTTCAGAGCAAAATATCCATCCTTTCCTTGCCTTTTATTTTTTTCATGGTGCAAAAATTCACGAGGAATAATGAATAATCTGCCTACCAGGAGCAAAAGCAGCCTGATTCCTACTGATGCAATCATTCAAAACCTTTTTGAGTCTATTGGAGAGTATTTTGGAAATGATTTACTGCAGGACTTTACAAAGACTTGTAGGTCTGTAGTGCCTAAATGTAGTTGGGTTTTCCACTTTAGGAATTAAAGTGATCACGGTGTGATTCACAAATTTGAGCATAAGACCAGAATGGAAGAAAGTTTGGATGGCAGTAATTATATCATTCTTAATAATGTACCAGAATTTTGGGAAAAAGAGTGGGCTCATACCATCAATAGCTGGGGATTTGTTTTGGTTCATGGAGAAAACTGCATCCGTGGTTCCCTCTTCTTCTACCACTTTGGTTAAGTTGTCATTCATCTGCTGAGAAATTGTGTGTGGTATCGCATCTAAACACTCCACCCCTAAGCTACTAAATAGCTGGTTGTAATAATTTGCAACTTCCTATCCTAGTTCCTCATCACTACATGTCCAAGATCCATGTTCTCTTTGTAGATTCTGCATGCTGGGGATTGGCTTTTGCTGAGTACTCACCTTCCACTTTCTTCTACCAAGCATGTGCTTCATCATAGCCCACCGTTTTAACCTACATAAATATCTTAAGGTATATCTCCATTAAATTTGTTTGGCCCTTAAAATGTGTAATTCAGGAAAAGCTTCCTAGTTTGGTTTGCCGAGTAAGATTCGGTAATATTTTTCATTTTTTCTATTATTCCTTGGCTGCAATATTTGGGTAAAGATTTAGCTGCCCATCAAGACATGTTTGCATAAAGCAAACGAAATAGTGTCTCCTTTGAATTGTAGCAAGGTGTAGTGGCTAGCTCATAAGCTTCATATGCCCCAAATGGTTATTTATGAATTTGATGAAATAAGCTCTACCTTGCTCAATCTCAATTTATTGATCAAATTTTATTGAAATGTACAGAAAAGGTGCGTGATCGATCATTAGAAAGGGATAATTATAATTATTTGAAGGTGTACAATAACCTCTTAGTACAGGCATTGTTAGATCTTAGGCAGATCAATGCCTTTTAAACTGCATAGTTTCTAGAAACAATAGTTACTCATTTGAGCACATATTAAATACTTGTAATACTAGTAAAAGAAGTTCTATTGTTTGGTGCTTTGAAGGATATGGAAAGATGCTAAATTTTAAGCAATGATGGTCATGATTTTCTTCTATTTTCAGAATTAAGTTTTGCTTCTGTGCAGAAATTTAAGACTCTGCTCGGATGAGCAACCATGGTTCAAATGATTGCTCCTGTGTGCTATTTGAAATATTCCCAACATCTTTAGCAAACTAATTGTCCCTGAGTTATTATGTTTGAGCAGGCTTTCTGATTCGTTAGGATTCCCTTCAGCTCTTTAAAGACTACTAGTTGCTTTGCTTTTCGATATCGAAATGCTTTTGCATAATTGTGCAAGTTTATTGATTTGGTTCTAAAATGCATGCAGTAGCTAATGGCATCTGAAAAAAGCCAGCCTGAAGAGCAACTTGTATCTACAGCTGTTGACTCACATACATCTTCATGTAGAAAGCACAGGGCTGAAAATGCCACCTTCTTTGAAGACGTGAAGGATCACATTCATGACTTCATCCATGCTTCACTCGATGACCACAAAGCATGTTTTAAGAAAGGCATCCAGAAGGTTGATTCTAGCTTTTACTTTGTTGCGATGCAATCTCTTTCGCCCTTGTGTTGCAATTGGTGCTTACTCATATTTTGTGCTATCAGATGTTTGGGATGTCAAAAGTTGCAGCAGAAAGGAGTTCAGAAGTAAAGGAGGTTGAAAGTTTTCTCCATCTAAGCACTTCAGTGTCAAAATGAAATAGGTGTCAGTAGTGTCACTTAACTTGGACGTTTTCCAGTGTCAGTGGTGTCATTTGCTGTAACTCAAAACTGGCAGTTTGTCATTGCAGTACACTTGTAGGATTTCAGGGTGTTGCAGAGAATAACAGATGTAAGAAAATAAAGATGAATGAAGTTGTTGGAATATATACTACTGCAGCCATCGCCAAGATTCAGATTTTGCCAAATTTAGTGCAAGCTTTGGTAGACATTACACTGCTGACTAGTTCCAAGCTTCAACAAGATATGAAGTTAAAACTCGATCAGTGCGCATCTATCTATCTATAGGCTGGTTCTGAAAGGCCAGCAATTTGAACAAATAGAACCCCAGGAACGTGAGTTGCATTCAAGCATTAGAAATCTTGATCAGAGTGGTGAAACGTTAGTAGATCCAAACACCCGTTCTCCCTGTGCTGGAAGATGTATAGTACTAGTATAGCATATAGACTATATATATATATAGAAGAGGAGAGAGGAAATCAACCAGTAAAAGACTACAACAGGACTCTCTTCTACTATAGAATTGGTAAAAAAACAAATACATAACCAACAAACTTTTACATAAGCACGGATGTAAACAAGGTGGCGTACTACATCCCAGCTCAAGCATACCAACTACCAACTGGTACAAACAATGGAAATGGAGACTCGGTACTACACTACTATTCAATTTCAAGCCCCTATGAAACACCATACCATACCCATCTACAAGTAAAAAAGAACCAACCTTAAAAGACTTGCTAAACAGCACAACAGGAGTCGAAAAGATCAGATGGTAAACTTGCTAAAGACTTGGGTAAAAATGCTATACAAATACCTTGAAAACCTAGATGCCAATTCCGGCCGAGGCGACAAACTCTAATCTATAAGTTAGATTAGGGAATTAAAAGAGAAAGAGAGAAAGAGACAGAGGAGGAGGAGGAGGACAAGACTTTGATAAATTTGCTTTGGTGATTCGCCTTCCCCTTGAAAAAATAAAGGAAGTTACTGCGAATCGGAGCAAACAATCCCCTCATCTTCAAATTCTTCATCAAAATCCTTTCTTTTTCTTTTTGAAACCAAGCATTCAGTGTCGGCCCGACCAATCAACTCATGACAGATCAAGCCTAAGAAGCCTCAGCAAATCGCTTGTAGCGTCATCATCGCTATTACTGTTAGTGGCGGCGTTGTCATCGTCCGTCAAGACGAGATTTTTCTTCCTGAAGAAGGGCGGGACGGGGAGAGAACTAGGCGGCGGCGAAGATATAAACGCGGATCCGGCGTAACAATCCGAGATCCGCTGGATCTGCTTCAATTCAGGCTCGGGGGCACTCAAGACGGCTAACTCGCGAGGAACTCCGGCGCCCATCTTCTTTTTCTTAGTAGTACTATTTGCAGGAGCTTTCTGAACTGGCGGTGACGGCGGCGGCTGCTGCTGCAGAGGAGTCAGATCTAAGGATGGCGGCGTCGTGGAGACGGGCAGCGCTTCGCCCCGCTTCAGAATCTTAATGGGACCCACAATCACGGGACCGTTACCGGTGGGCTTGGAGGAAGGGGAGGAGTTACGGGGGTGATTACTTCGCTTCGAAGGCAAGGCGGTACCTTTCTGAGGACTTCTCTTCCGGCGATTGCAAGATCTACTAGGAGCCGGATGAAGATTCCGGCGGGTAGAGTGAGATTTCATAGCCGGAGAAATGAACTGGTGGCTACGATGATTATGGTTGAACAAGTCTTGTGGGTGAAGAACTGCTACACCTCCCATGGGTGTTTTTTTTTTCCCAGTTCCAGCCAAAAAAAAAATGTAAAATGAAAACAAAAAAAAAAGGCAAATAATAGCTTTTTAAACAGAAGCAAAATGAAATAAGAAAAGAAAGAACTATAACTAGACGAACGACTGTTATTTACACGAAGGTATGAATGAAGGAGGACGGTATGAAGAAATAGTCTGGCCTCTTCTGAAACAAGGTAGGCGGCCGGCGAGGGGGGAGAAAGAGAGAGAGTAAACGGGAAGGAAAGATTTCTGTGAAGAAAATGATGACGTGGGAAAAGGTGGGAGGGCTTTGACAAATAAATAATGGACGCAAAGCAAAGGCGGTGTACCCTGTTACGTGTACGTCAATAAATGGATGAAAAGTAAACGTGGCCACGCAAGAGAGGTGACAATAATGGAGTTTTCGCAGACTTGCCCTTTTCTACGCGTGTTTGACGTTTCTAATCTACGACGACATTTATTATTCCAGTCGATCAGAGGGTGATTATTTTTTATTTTTGAACTAACGTACTGGGGGTGAGTTGGGTCGGGTCGGGTCATGGGTGAGTTGGTGCTGGATAATCAAAGTCGGCCGTGCAAGGGGCGGGTAGACTAGACGGGGAAGGCATGTGCCATAAAACAAGCAGCTGAAACCGAGTTAAAAGTATGACACGACGACTGGAATTTTTTTCCTATCCCTACTGCTACTCTACGACTAATAAATAAATCATCAAATTCTTTGACATATTCTGCAGAAACCAATCCGATGCTGAAGGCCCCCACCCACCATCAGTAATCAGACAGTTTGGTTTGGTCGTGATGAAAGAAAGCTAACCCACCCACCATCAACCATCAGCGATCAGTCCTGGAGACTGGGGACTTTGGCATTTGTTTTGTTTGACATTTTGGAGTAATGCCAATTTAAAGGTAGAGCATTTGTTTTGTTTAAGGTAAGAGCATCTGTTTGTTTGGATTCTAAGGATGACTACTGACTTCTTTTTTATCCTCCACTGAATGATGATGATGATTATTGAATGCATCTCACAAAAGAAACAACCAAAGCGGATACGGTGGTGGGAAATGGGAAATGGCAGACCATCTAATCTAATCTACCTGCCTACTGCGCTAATTTCAGTTATCTTCCGGTTCCAATTTCAGTTAGAACTTAGAAGCTCCAGCACCACCATGCATGATGCAACTGCTGCTGTCTGTGTAACCATCCTTTTATTTTTGGAGAAAAACTTTTGTAGCCCCAGCTGTGACCTGATGGGTGGGAGCTAGCTTATCCATATATAGGAATTATTAGGATGGATAATGCAGTTTGGACTCTGCATGCATGCGCTCCAAAGTCCTAACTGGCTGACTAACTTTTTTGTTTGCATCCCCACAACATGCATATTCTTCCAGGGTATTTATTTGTACGCATTCCAGCCCTGCCCACCTAATTCGGTTTCAATCCTCCGTTGTTCTAAAGTCTCATGACAATTAATGGGCGTACCAAAACTTTTTGCTACTGCATATTAGTAGTCTGTTGTATTACTACTACTCGGCATCCCTTTTAATTCTGCTACATAATCCTTAATCAACCTACAAAACGTACTACTCGCATCGGATTTATTGCACATTACTTCTAATTATTACTAAAACATGCTATTTTCCATGGCCTTCCCTTGTTTACCTAATACTACTACTTAGGTACGTAGCTAAACATATATGAACCAAAAAATTCAAGGTCTCACATTTGAGTCAACCTCAATACCTCATTCAGCTTGCACCAACAAAATTCAACATTATTGAATTAAAGCTTCTGATTGGTTGAGGCATTTGAAAGAAAAGATTTTCCAACAGTTGGAGCAGGTAGTTCCACTAACGTGTGCGATGCTCTAATCCAACGAAGGCCCTTGAATAATGGAAGTTTATGGGTTGAAGTTTTACTACTCTCTTGATCAGTCACTTTGGCGTGGGAAAATCGTTTAAAACGTCTCTCATATTTTACAGAATGATTTTTTTTCATCCCTCACTTTTAAAAGTGTACTTCTACGTCCCTTACAAATTTACATCGGTTAAATTTGATCCCTATCTAGGTTTCCGACTAATTTTTTATCAGAATCTACCACGTGTCTTGCATGTGATCATTTTTTAAGGACAAATTTGTCAAATTAAAATTTACATAATCCGATCCATAGTCCCTCACTTTTCACAAAATGAATTTTTTTATCCCTAAAAAATGATCGGATTATGTAAGGGACTATAGATCGGATTATGTAAATTTTAATTTGACCAATGTGAATTTATAAGAGACATATAAATATACTTTTAAAAGTGAGGGATGAAAAAAATCATTCTACAAAATATGAGACACATTTTGATCGATTTCCCCTTATAATGTACTTATAATGTAGGAATGCTACTACTTAATTTTAAGCTTTTGTATCCAACCAATTACTACTTCGATGCCTATGTATAAATAAGTAATGGTAATCCGGGGGAATCCTAGTAGCCAATGATGACATGCTCTACAAAGATAGCAGCAAATATATGTATCTATATTACATTAGCGTTCGAATATCCGTCTGTAGAGTGTAGACCACTCCCTCGATGATGACAAAAATTGGAACCATTGGTAATAGATTTTTTCTCTTTTTTTTTTTTTTGGGAAATCCAGACTGAGTGCTCCCTTTCAAGAAACTTCTGACCAGCTGCGAGGCAGGTAAGTAGAGCTGTTAAACGAACCGAGCTGTTCGGTAGCTCGGTTCGTTTCGACTCATTCGTGTTCGTGAAAGGCTCGTTCGAAATCTTAAACGAACCGAGTTCGAACGCATTTTTTTGTTCGATTAATAATCGAGCGAACACGAGCATGTTCGCGAGTTTTAACGAACGTTCGCGAACATGCTAAACGAACGTTGGCGAACACAAGTATGTTCGCGAGTTTTAACGAACGTTCGCGAACATGGACATAATTATCATTTGATAAATTTTAGGGTTAATTTTATGGCTGGACTTTTATATTTGGAGGGCAAATTGCTTTGTTTTATTTGTTATTTTTATGTTAATGTTAGTTATATAGTTAATGAATAATAGAATTTAGTCACTTAGTACTTTAATTATTTTTGAGAATGGTTAATAATTTGCATGGCATATTTAAGGTTTAAAATAATTTGGATTCGAGCATGTTCGCGAACGGCTCATTTATGTTAAACGAGTCGAACACGAACTCGAACTCGAACTCGAACACGAATTTTGCTTAACGAGCTGAACACGAACACAGGTTTGGAGTTCGAAAATTAACGAACGAACACGAATGTTGTCCGAACTGCTTAACGAACAGAGCTCAAACATGAGATATTCGGTTCGATTCGGTTCGTTTACAGCTCTACAGGTAAGACACATAGAAGTGTATAAGCAGTGTGAGACGAAGGCATGTGCTTTTATCTTTCCTCGGGTGGACGGATAAAAGCATGTGCTCGTTCCAACTAAAGTACTGGAGGCGTAATAAGATGGTGAATGCATTATTTATAGCAGCAGTCCATAGCTCAAGCAAGCAATCAAGATTCAAGAACCAACCATTTTCACCTTCTTAGATGAAATCTGGATGGGAATGAACTTTGCGTAAGCGTAAGGGTCATCTTTGCCGCTTTTATTCGTTGTGCTGTGTCTGTGTGTGGGGGTAAAAGTGGACTTCGAGAAGCAGTAAAATTTGTTGATGCCCATCCATCACCAACCCCAACTCCATCCCCAGGGATTCGTTACGTTTATATTTTTATCATTTTGCCTTCCCTTCTTTCTTTTTTTTTTTCCTGAAAAATGCATGCTCACATGACAATGGCGAGCAGCCCGATTCTCCCAGAAATTGCAACAAACCGTGCCCGTCGGGTTATGTTATGCTGTCGTTCTTACTACTATTATGGATGAAAGAATAATGTAACCTCCCCTCCCTTTTGTATATTTGTGTCTCCTCCTCCTCCTGCCTAATTTCTTGTCACGCCCCGAGCCCGCACGTGCCCGTCACATGACATTCGCCGTACCCCCGAGTCTCACTCAAGAACACAAGGCTACATCAACTAATTTAACTTTAAAGGTACTAAATAATTTAACTAGATAACGTGCGGTATAACCACGTATAAAAGAAAGTCTACAAATGTTCAAGACGTTCGTACATTTATTCTCTGATTGAAACAGCGGATATAAAAGTAAATAAAACTAACAACTAGACGTAGCTAGCTTGCCAACTCCTTTTCATCCAAAACTAATAAAAGTCATCTTCAGGGTCTTCTACGAAAACCAATTCATACTCTTCAGAATCTGCAAAAATGTTAAGAAGTGGGGTGAGCGACACATGGCTCAGTAGGTAATATTTACCCCTCTATTGGATCATGCACTCTTAGTTTTATAGTTACATGTATATATATAGGTACAACCCAAATCGTTTGCAAATCATTCACATCCATAATTTTGAAAGTAACGTCATTTATAAAATAATCAGTAGTAAAAGATGACAAGGAATTTAAAAGCACTTTATTGATACCCGTACATGAGAAATCGCAATGTCATAAATCACTTTGTAACAATTCATAAGTCTCTTCATATCCATTCATGAATCATCCCATAAACATCGCATTTCCGTTCATAGATCATTTCCAGAGCAGTTCATAAATCATTTAATATCCGTTCATAAAACTCCTTTCAGTTCAGCTCATAACAAGTACATGCAATGACCGGCTACTGAGTACTCAGCCTAGAGATTTCACCCCTTCTAGGTGGGCGACCAATAGGTTTCGTGACTATCGATTGGTCTCATTTCTTACATGGGTCAATCGGCCGGACTTTATACCAGGCTACCCTGACCTCGCCAATCGGCTGGGTTTTATGCTAGACTACCATGGCGGTTAGACAGGATTATAGGCCCTACCGTCTATTCCAATCCTACAGTTATTTTCTTTTATTTTCCTTTTTTTTTGCATAGCAACTTTATCTTTTTAATTAGTTGAGAAAATAAAATAATAAAAATTGGTGCCAACAGTCGTGGGTTTCACATTTCTCCTCTCGGTTAGTCATTACCGTATACTAACACTACTGAAAGTGTGTCTTTTTTTTTTTTTTTAAAAAAAGTAAATAAATAAATAAAGCATTGGAAAACCGAAACAGTAAATAGAAATGGAAGATCCAAAAGAAGACATCATATGACTGCTGCAGGCAGTAACCTTCGTAGCAGCCTTCTTCAGAGGGAAAGAGAAAGGCCGAAGGTATGGGGTAGGGGGAGTGGGGTTATCTTCTCTCTGTATCTTTTTGAGGCAATAATCCCCCGTGTCCTTTTAACAGTCAAGGAGGAAAAAAAATGAAAAAGCTCTACCATGAACATAAAGATTCTTGCTTTTCTGATCCGCCCTTTTTCCTTTTATGGACCCTTTTGGATATTACTACAGTTATCTGCTACTGTTATCGTTCTTGTTGATTCTCGACCAGCCCCTCCTCTTTCTTCACCGGAAACTGCCCTCGTTTCCCCAATTAATGCTGCTATGCCACATTCCTCTCCAGGACCTGGTACTGCTACTACTTGAGCTGTATTCTTTTGTGAATTCCAAGTTTTCTTATTCTTTCACTGTCACACAACTGCCTACGAAGAAAAGCACACGTTTGATGTACTTTCTCCTCATTGTTATTTAATGTCATGATTTTGACACTTTGGCTGTTACTACTACTTACTGCTGCCTGGGTTTCTCTGACTCTTCCATCCTGGTTAACAGTTACTACTAGTGTTAGTTTTTCAAATTTTAAAATATTCAATGCCTCAGAGCCATCATTTTCATGGCATTTAATGCGATGATACCCAGAAAAGATAATATATATATATTATCTTACATTAGACCCCCATATGCGAGCGCTTTGTACTTACCCATGGGCTTTTACTAACTCCGACTCCTCAACAACTCTCTCTCCTTTCGTACTCTCTATTTGATCTGGTTTCTTTGCTGGTTCTGATTGATGGTCTTAGATCACTTGTTTTAGATATGTCTTCTGGGCTTCATTCTCAGTATTTCCTTGCCATTTCTCTTACTACTACCACCACCACCACCACCACCATCAAAGCTCACAACTTTACCTCGGATTTCTTCTATAAACTGATATTGTAATCATCAGGGGTCCAAGCGGGAACCGAAAAGCACCACCAGATGGATTCCAACAGGAAATTGGTGATAGCACTCATTGCGGCTTCCACTGCACTTGGGGCAATCCTATTCTTGATGTTATTCTTTTGGATTTATCACAAAAAGCATACTAGCAAATCTCAGACCGACAGTTTACATAGCTCAGGTACTCTTAATTTTGCAATTAGTAATGCCTGATTTAATCCAGCCAACGGTTTGGGAGATTCTTTGAATGCTGCTTCAGTTGTTTCTTGCTGTTTCTATCTGAGATTCTGTTTCTTGTTTGTTTCGTGTGAAGATGGCTTGGAAGGGCTTGCATTTGGTTCTTTTTTAGCAAAATACAATTCCTTGAAAGCTAGCTGCAGAAAAAGGTTTGTAGCTGTAATGGACTACAAGGCGCTAGAAACAGCTACAAACAATTTCTGCCAAAGTGACATTTTGGGTGAAGGAGGATTTGGATGTGTATACAAGGCTCAATTGGAGGATAATCAGTTTGCAGCTGTGAAGAGGTTAGATGGAGGAACTCAGGATGCCATAAGAGAATTTGAGGTGCATCTTTGTTTCTCTTTATTCTGCTCCCTTATTTTTTGGATTGTCTCCGCAGCCCCTTATTGAAGTTGTTGAATTATCATTTTCTCTTGCAGACTGAGGTAGAGTTGTTGGGTCAAATTCAGCATCCAAATATAATTTCTTTGATAGGTTATAGCATTCACGGTGAAACAAGGCTTCTAGTTTACGAGTTGATGCAGAATGGATCTCTGGAAGCTCAGTTACATGGTAGAAATTTTATCGTTTTAGATAGTCCATGAATCCAAGGCACTGCAACTATGCCTAATAATTTGTTCTCTTTGGCTTCAATGCAACCAGGACCTTCTGGTGGATCAGCATTGACATGGCATCTTAGGATGAAAATTGCCCTTGATGTAGCTAGGTGGGTCTGTTAGGCAGCACACACCACTCATTTTTCAATTTTAGTCCTTCAGTACTGAGACTAATTTATTTGCTAACTCTTTGACCAGAGGATTAGAATATTTGCATGAGCACTGCCACCCAGCAGTGATCCATAGAGATCTGAAATCATCTAATATCCTTCTGGATTCAAATCTCAATGCTAAGGTAACACTCATATAGATTTCAAGAAGGCTCTGATGTGTCCTGTAAAATTTTTGCTCTGTTATTATTAATATTGCTGCTGTACACCTCAATCAGACTGCAAGGGATTCACCAAAACGCTTGTCTCTTTTTTTGTCTTTGTATTCAGCTAGCTGATTTTGGTCTTGCCATTCTTGATGGGGCTCAAAATAAGAACAACATCAAGCTTTCTGGAACCTTGGGCTATGTAGCTCCAGAGTACCTCTTAGATGGTATGCCATGGGAAAGTTTTTACATTTTTACCTCTTAGACTTGTGTAGATTTTATCCCAAGTATCAGGGAGTGTGATTTCTGGAAACAACCAAATTAGGGAGTAAATTAGTTTTCAAGTACCTTAGGTTGAATTAGCAATTTACATTGTAGTTATCTTTAGGAAATTATAACGCTAGTACATTGGCTGTGTATGTGCTTTTCATTTTCTTGGTTTAGGCTTCCCAATATAAACAAGCCATCCTTCCTAATTTTGTTGATTCTCTGTCATCTGGTTCATAATTGAACAGCCTGTAGTTGCTTCAGGTTTTCTCTCGGTTAATGTTCTTCATTCTTATAAGGTGGAAGCTAATCGCATTTCATTTACCAGTAGTTTATCAAGGGGGTATGATCTGACATAATGAATCTTGCTGATGGGATTTCTTCTGTTGAGTTGTCATCCTTGCTGTGAAATTGCTTTGAGAATGTAAGAAGCAATTTATGTGAACTGGAATGTTTATCTAATCCTGAGCACCTCTCTTCACAAATGGTTCATCTTAAACTAAACGTGAGGCTCTTAGGTTAGGTGTACTTTGCAGTTTGCGGTATAATTTTTAGCAGGAAGAGTGTTTTGCGTCTTATACAGGTAAATTGACTGACAAGAGTGATGTTTATGCTTTTGGAGTGGTACTTTTGGAGCTTCTCCTGAGAAGAAAGCCTGTGGAGAAGCTGGCACCAGCTCAATGCCAATCTATAGTCACATGGGTATGTTTTCATGTCTTTTTTGGCATGGATGTGCTGAAGTTACTTAAAACAAAAACCAATGACAAAGGGTTTGTGTTATTGTAGGCTATGCCTCAGCTGACAGATAGATCAAAGCTTCCAAACATCGTGGATCCTGTGATTAGAAATGCTATGGATATAAAGCACTTATTCCAGGTAAGTTGGAGGAAAGGATGCATCTGTTTTGGTACTGGTGGAAGTAGAGCATGTTCTGCCATTTTAATATGCCTGACACGTTTTAGCATAACCTAAAACTTGGGAGAGCCATATCCAAGGTTGACTAGTGTGCCAAGAACAATTGTTACTTTAGTAAAATTGTACACATTTCATGTTGATCTAGGGGGCTTTCTCAGGCTTGTATATAAGCTTTAACATCGGCTGCCTTCAGCGCATATCAGAACTACTCTTTGATGTTTGTTTCACACAAATAGAAATTAGGAAAACTTTCTGTGCTTATGTTCTGAAAAGAATGCACCGCATGCTTCCAGGTTGCTGCAGTCGCTGTGCTATGCGTGCAGCCTGAACCAAGCTATCGACCACTGATAACAGATGTGTTGCATTCCCTTGTTCCCCTTGTTCCTATGGAGCTTGGCGGGACGCTCAGAGTTGAACGACATGCTTCTGTGACCTCTCTGTTGATTGATTCTACCTGAATAGTGATTTCATATTTTGCAGTCAGTCTTCTATTATGATGCAATGCAACTGTAAATCTTGGTGGTGCTCCTTAAAGTCTGCCAACACGATGCACGCCTTGGGGTAGATGATTCGTTCAGTTTTTAGGTAAAAGGGTGCTCCCCTTCCCTATGTCAAAGGTTTCTTCCCAAAACTCGGATATTCTGATCGTTGATGCAGATTGAAGCAGCTTAGATGTGGTTTCTTCTTTAACACGACAGTTGGAATACATCGATGTAAATAGCGAAAAATCAAAAACATGATCTTAATGAAGTTGGGAAACACACTTGAAGATTCATTTTACTTGCACAACATGAAATGCAAATTAAGCATGTTTCGTCTTAACTCAATAAATGATAGCCACCAAAGTTATCCTCTTTGCTTTTTGCCTTTTTTGGTTTGTTTGTTTGATTGAGGAGTCACCCCAGTTGCTGTCTAGCTCTCTCTCGTCCAGCTTCATTCTCAAGGGATGCAATCATTCTGAGATGGCGACTGTTTAAGTGGTTTCGATCTTTTGGAATGCCAGGAAAGAGAGGTGAACATGATGAGAGATTGAAAATTTTCATTTTGCTTTTTGAGAAAACATGTTGGCTTGGCTTCTTTAGATACAGAGAAGCCACTTACTAAAAAAGGTCTGCAGGATTATATCATCGGAATAAAGGAAAACCGTAATAAAGCACGAGAGCAATAATAATGCAATTGTAAAGGCACTTTCTTTCCTGATTGAACAGATGTTTGGAGAACCACAGTAATGCCATTTACAGAACCCAAGAAAAAAGGGGAAAAGGAAAAGTTCACAGCCAACTGGGATGTGGCACTTGAAGTGCTGCAAAATGGGTTAACATTCCGAAGGGTTTTTAGAAAAAAAAAAAAAAAAAAAAAAAAAAACTCCTTCAGAATGATTTCTTTGTGGCAGAAACTTATGTATCATTAAAAGAACAGCATAGACGACAATGTTAGTAAAAACTTGGGCGAAAAACAAAAAAAAAAAAAAAGTGGACATATTTTGTTAATAGTCCCACCTCAGCTGGAATCTTGTTCGCACAATTATTAAATTGGACCAAACACTTCCACGGGTAATGCTTTTTACAACAAGACCCACATTTACACTGCAACAAGAAAGCTTTTTACTTGTGCCTGCACTGAATCACTCTTGTGCTCATTTGCTTGCCAAAAGTATATATCTGAAAATGGTACCACTCTTCCAGAGGACCAGAAAGGGATCCACCGGACAAAAATTTATGATGAATTATTGCATCATGTCTTTATGTTTAGAACTTCAACGACTGTAAAAACAAAAATTTCAGAACTCCACCACCTAATGTCTCCCCAATCTTCTCTAGCTAACATTGTGGTACGAATCAAAGATAGCATCTGCAAGATATTCGCATTTGGCTGAAGATAATCCAGCTAAGGATATTCTTCCATCCTTTGTCATGTACACATGCCACTTGTTGGTCATGTTGTCACTCTGCTTAGAAGGACGTTAAAAGCATCAGTATGATACCCTGAAATTTAAATGTATCTGGGCATATAGGATTGATGACTGACTTGAAAAGTAAAACGAAATATTTCGAGTCTTAGTCAACTGGGAAAAAATGCAAAAATTCAAATCTTTTGCGCGCACTGCAACAAGAAGAATATTTTTTTTTTTCCAAGCTTATTCCTGAAAACAAACTATCAGAAGCCACATCCGAGTGTAAGGTAACAGAAAGGATAATACCTGTGCTTTATTCAAGCCTGTGAAGGAAAACATGCCAATCTGCCTGAGAATGAATGACCAGTCCTTTCCACTCTTATCCTTTGCACGGAGGCTGTCATAGAGTTTCTGTCTCACGCTCTTAATTCTTCCAGCCATTACTTCCATCTCCTCTTTCCATTCATTGAAGAGCTCCGGATCGCCCACAACATTAGCAACAATCCTGGCCCCATGAACGGGTGGATTTGAGTACATTGGTCGTGCCAGCCTTTTTATTTGGCTCTTTACCCTGTAAACAGAATCACTCAATACTAGTATACTTGTCTCCGCAAATTCTGTCAGTTCAATGGGTAAAAAACCTATTTGGAGTACACTGATCTCAAATCCCGGGAAATGCTTTTTTACAACCACCATGCTTCAGAAACCTATCTTGAAGGATAAACCTAAATTGGACAGAACAATAAAGATACTACGGTTTGGACTCGTACACAGCATGGATAGGCTTGGAAAATTATACTTGGGTAAGAGTGTTCTGCCGGAAATCAAGATGGCAATATAGTTTCTACCGGCTTAAAACTAGTCACTACACCAGTAGTTATTATGCATTTAGACCTGGACCAGAATTCCTAAAATTGTGTCTATGTTGATTACAGTATCTTTTGAACATAATAATGCTTCTCAGAATACATGCACCAGACATTAGTTCCCAATTTGAATGCGTGCAGTAAATATAATTTTCAGGGCAAACAACTAATCAGATTCCAGAATAGAAAAACTATAAGGACTTTTTGGTTGACGTACCTTGTTGCTGCATCTGCAGAAGAGCAGACAATATTGATTGCTCCAATCCTTTCAGCATAAAGACCCAAGTTTTTGCTGTATGACTGAGCAACTAAAAGTTCCAAGCCACGAGCAGCAAAGAGTCGCACAGATGATGCATCTACATCAAGGCTACCACTTGCAAATCCCTGCAGCCAAACACAGATTTTGAAATTTAACCCCGAAAGAAAATTTGTCATCTGAAATATTATCCTGTTAATAATTTCCACGGAAACTTTAATATGCATTCTATAGATTTCATGAGTTCTTAACCCTCATTGTGATACTGATCTATGAAAGATCATATACATCCAATCATTTAGTATATATGCACAATGAAAGCAATCAATAAAGCTCTACTTGAACCGTTCAGTTTAAGTTTGACTAAATTTAATTCTCACTGGATTACAGAGAAGCTTGATCAAATTCAAACCTAATTAATTGGATTAGTCAATTCTGTAGCTGAAATCAAGCACATCACATATTGGTTAATAACTCATGAGGCAGGATCCAATAGATATTTATTTTGCATACGTAGGCATGCCATATGCCAAATTGCATTTAACGAATCATGATGATTCCTTGTAACATAATGAACCAAACCATAGTGGTCTGCCAATAAATATTTAAGGGAAAAAAACTCAAAAGTACAAAGTTCAGAAAACAAGGAGAAATATAAAATGCTTAAGTCAAGCACGAAATAAGAGAATATAGTATCTACTGAAACCCAAAACCTGAGCTCAATGAATTTTAAGCTCAAATTTAAGCCTGATTCATATTTGAACAAATGGAGCCTAATCCAATGAGGGCTTAATTCATGTGCTACCTTTTCCAGCATTACATTTTCTCTTGTTTGATTAAACCTAGATGTATAAATTTTAGTCAATGGAATTAAAAAACTCCAAATGTTTCAGCATACTTTTCACCGGACACTAAGCAAAATGAAAGTTGAACATTTGCTTAGAGTAAAATACACAAAGTCTCAAGCAACCAGAAAGATTTACCTGATAAGCAACATCGAAAAAGGGAATATGGTTTTTCTCCTGAATGACATCAGCAATGATTTCCCATTGCTCAGGGGTTGGATCAATGCCTGTTGGATTGTGGGCACAACCATGAAGCAACACAAATGATCCTTCTGGGGCTGCCTGATAAGAAGGACACGAATAGTTTAGACTGAAGTGTTTTAAACGAGACAATGAAAGATATAAGTCTAATACAATACATGCATTTTCTTTTCATCACTCAGAAATAAAAATGAGAGAGCAGGAATCAAATGGTGGTTGCTGGAAGGCGAAATCAGCACCTTTCTGTATTTCAGGAAAAAGTGCAGCTAATCAATGAGGAGAAGGAAGCAAAAGATTTTTAAGGGTTATCTATGGTAAGTGCTGTGGTTCTGCCAGCTATATCATAAGGATATAATGCAACCTCTGAACTGCTTTTTCAGTCAGCTTTTGTCACTTTTAAAACTTTAAAAATCCCAAATCACAAAGTTAAAAGGGACCTGCCTTTTGGATTCTGATTTTGAGCTTTTCTAAAATCAACTTTTGAAAACATCAAAATCAAATGAGAACAGGCCCAGACCCAATCAATAGTATTCTTGAAAATTAAAAGCCTAAGAAGAGGAAAAAGGATACAAACGGGCAAACAATGAGATATATGCTGAACATTCAATCCTAAAAAAAATGAAAAGCAGGTTCAAGCAGGCATTGCCAAGATAGTCATAAATGACAATGCTTTGCAAAGCTCTGATATAATGAGCAGCAAAAAAGGTTTTGTACAACCTACTACAAGTTTAATGGGCTATCACAGTCTCAGAGAAACTATATGATGAATATAAGCATTCCTTCTCGAATAAGAGGCGTACTCGTTGAAAGCATTGGGCTTGGAAAATTGTTTTATTGGCAGCTAGGTGTATGGGTTACACAAACCTTTATGTCAGCTATCATCCCATCAAAATCCAAGCCAACAGTACTGGGGTCATAATACCGATATTCTGACCAAGGTACTCTAGCATCATTGAAGATATTCTTGTGATTTCCTGTGGAGACATTTGATTTACACTCCATGTACTAAGAGAAGTTCTAGAAAAGCTCAGGGAAATTAGAAAACACACCCCAGGATGGTGATGATATCAGAACTTTTGCACCAGGAAAATATCGTTCTATAAGAGCAGCAGCAAGTCGAAGTGAGCCCGTCCCTGAAAGACCTTGAACAGTAGCAACCTGGAATACTCCCAAAAAAAGGGAACCAACAGTGACATATGAGCATTGGACAGAAAGATGTTTTGACAAACGATTTTGGTAAGAAGCAGATAAAAGGAAAATGAATGTACTCTCTGCTGCAGAATCAGTGGGTTATCGGCTCCAAGCAGCAGCTCAGCTGTAACCTTGTTAAATGAAGCCAAACCTTCGATTGGAAGATACTACAAATTTTTGTTAAAAAGTTGGTAAGAAAATCATAAAAATAAGATGGTGTTAGTTCAGATATTTGGTTCATTTTATTAGTTACCTCTTTGTTTTCTCCCCTCTCTAGCATTAGTTTTTCTGCCTGCATGCAAGTTTCAATACTGATTAACCGGTGTAATGTCAAAAGAACAATGTCAGATAGGCCATGGTGAAACGAAGATGGAAGAATACATCATTTTTGCAATAGAGGGAAAGCAAGTGAGAACAAAAGAGGGGGGGGGGGGGGGGGAAGGTACAGCCTAGTGCCATTTGGTCTACAAAAAGAAAGAAGGAAATCACCTTCTTCACAACATTAAGCACATAAGGTTGAAGATCTTCTGTACGATAGGCTCCTACACCAAGGTTCAGCTTCATTTCATTTGTGTCTGCTCTAAATGCTTCAGATACACCAAGGATAGGGTCAGGAGGAGCCATGGTTATGCTCTCAAATCGAGAGACATTGAGAGCAACCGCCATGGTTGTCCGAGTGAAAGACTGCAAGAAAAATTAAAACACAAATAAGATCAAAGGCCCAAAACATCAAATCCCATAGGTTTCACTGTTTGTCCACCACTTCTGATCGTACAATCGGCTAGCAGGATTTATTTTAAACAGGAAAACCATGAATGGATGTTATCACAGAAAGGGGGGAGTGGGAGGCGGAATAAATTGGTTAGCTAGCTGTGGTGTAGTTTAGAAGGCCATAACATCAGCTGACCAAGTAAACGATAACATGACGAATGTGAACAGATGACGAATGTGAGGCACTAATTTATTGAGAAACTGTAGAAATATTTATAAATTGGTGTGGGTTTGTAACAATGTGCAATAGTTAATTTAAATGTGAAGAAGTTTGATATGCATGCCTCAACTTGGTAGTAAAGACTTCAAAGCCTCAGTTTAATGCATTGACATCCCAAATGAGTGAATTGCTAAAAAAGAACTGAGTAAGAGCAAGGCTGGTGGCCTTTAGGGAGTGAAATTAAGCCGCAGGTCAACATCATGCTCATTTAGTCATAAATTAGCCCAGCAGCAAGGGAAACCCAGTTGAAGCAGAAAGTAAAGACGTTTTTTATGAACATTAGTGGAGTATTGGGAGGAATGCGTTAATTGGAGAGCAAACATTAGTAGCAGTAATAGAAAAGCTGGAAACTTTGAACCAGAAAAGGAAACAACTGAATGCCCCCAATGAAATCGAGAAGAAATGGGATAGATTGATATAAGAAGCGGGACAATAATACTGCAATTTTAGAAGAGGAGGAAAAATATATGAGCAATACCTTAGCATTGACGAAACGCTTGCCAAAGAAAGAAGCTTGATTCAATAGCTTAGGCTTACCAGCAGCACCACCCTGCTTAAGATTAACGGGGGCAAAGACAAACAAGCACCATCATATGCATCCTCATTCTAATATTCAAAAGATTACAACCACGAACAAAGAAGAAATGCTGATATTCAAATGAAAAGGACCGGAGGATAATTGAGTTACCTTAAATTGATGGGGCAAAGATAAGGAAGATGAAGAAGGACAAGTAAGAGACAGCATTCCTGACGCCATGTGATGATGATCCTCCAATCCTAGATCACTGATCCCCCACACCAACTATTAATATTAATTCACCGATACAAGCAACAAAAAGTAGAGAGACAGAGGAGGGAATAGATTGGAGAATGTGGAAGCTCAAAATTTTACGGATTTGATTATACAGAGTGGAGGCGTCACTATTAAAAATCTTTTTAAATCTCAAGGAGACAGTTAGTTTGTGTTATGTCATATCTAAAAACACAGAACCAAACAGGCAAGTAAGTGCACAAATAGCGAGATTAACGTAGCAGTCCAATATACTCTCTATTTATTAGCGTATTATAAAGATTACTAATAAAACTGACTGAGGAAGCAGCACTGCTGACTGGCGACTGCACAGCAGTTATGAATGGAGTTTAAGGAATGAGGCGGAGACCTGTTTCTGTTCGTAGGATAAAAAAAAAAGAACCCTTTTTCTTTCTTGCAGAGCTGCTGCACTGCTTGCTGATCAAGGTAGTAAACAGCTGGGAGGGAGGCGACGATGAAAACCAGGGATGAGGCGCCGGCCACCTGTACCGCTGTTAATCAATCATCATCTTTTTGATTTCTTCACCAGTTTTATTTCTTTTTTGTTTTCTGGGGTAGGGGCTCTATTATTACTATTAAGTACGTAGCAGTAGTATTATTTTATGATGCTGATAAATAATGCCAATTTTCTGATTTACCACATCAACCAGCTGCTGCTGCTTGTACTATTCAGCCTATCAGTTAGTAGTACGTTGACTACACTGGTTGGCTATGGGGGGCCATTGGAGATTGGACTACTCCAATTCCGCTAACTCCCTTCGGCTTCTTGTGAGTTAGAATAGATTGAGCTATAGGTGGGCCATTCATTCTGATTCTGCCCATTCATGTGCTCTATTGGACCGTCATGTGGATCGGACAACCACTACTCCTCCCGGATATATCTATTCCAACTGTGTGTTTTCTAACGCTACTACGAAATTTCTAGGTGGGCTTCCAGCTCATGAATGTCTATGTGGGCCAGAATTCTATATTTTACTGCTACTCTACATCAGATGGACCGAAGAAGATGACCTCTGTCCATTGTAACAAGACGGCCCAACAAAACCTTTTTCGTTGTTAAGTGGTTTGTATTATTATGCCCAGAATTTGCACGTACTGTTTCAATCCTTTGACGTTTAACCCTTCTGCTGATGCGGGCCATTCTGCAAAGTTGGAAATCAATTCCCACTGTAGCACTTTTCGATGTTGAATGCGATGTATTATATATATGCAATTGCAGATGAGTTAAAAACATGTTTCCAAAGTGCGATTTAAAAACATGTTTTTTTACTAATGGACCATCCAAACACACACATTACGTGTTTATTTACTTGTTTGTTTGGGTCCGCATAGAGGAAAATGGTTCTTGAGGAGGGCCGCTACAATTCCTTAGGGAATGATTCCCTCTGTGCTTTAGGGAATGATTTCCACTTCCACAATAAGGGCAAGAAGAAAATGAGAAGGATGCACATGCAAATCTGATACATCACTTTCGTGTTATATACAGCTAATGACGAGCTTGAATATCGGTATCGTACGTGATTCTGGTCATCTCCCTCCACCTTCATAATCGTATTCCCCAAAATTACATATACATACATATATATATATATACATAAAATAAAAAAGTTGAACAGGATCAGTGGCGACAAATCCCATGGACTGCGGGAGAATTAAGGAAAAAGGAGGGCCTAATCTACTGCTTATCACATCAACACCTCTACATCTCTAGCTTTCTTATTTCTAACTGGAACCGCGTTAGGCCAGTTCAATCTCTGTTAAGAAACATGTTAGTCCAATAGAAAAATTTGCAGAGCTACAGCAGCATAAGTTTCAAAGTTACGATATATTATATACATGCATACATATATTCAAAAGAAAACAACAAAGTGCACATGCTGAGAGCAAAGCGTAGGGATCGCTCTGACAGGGACTCCTGAACCGCGTCGTCGTCGTCGTCAAGTAACTGCAGGAAGGGAGGGGTGAGGGGAGGAGCCTTTCAATTTCATCACCCCACGTCGGGATATTGTCACCTCGCCCATCTCCTGTTTGGATGCATGAGATGAGAGACCGCTGCATGTAATTAATATGCTTTCTGCAAAAATAGGTTCAACTTTTTTCTTTTCTTTTTTTGTATTATGCGAATTTTGTCTTTTATTTTCACTAAAAACTGAAATAATTTCCACAAAATAAATAATATTGGATTTTGAATATTCAACCTTATATTTATACTTAAATCTGTTACGCTCACACATTTATCTGAAGTAATGATTTATAAATTTATTACTCGCATAATATATATATTAGTATCAATTAATTGTTTATTCTTGAGCAAAGAAATAATAAACAATAAAGAAAAATAATGTTATTCGTTTTTGAATTATATTGTTAGGATAATCATTAATTTATTTGACAATTACTGTCGGTGTTAAATTTTTTTAAGGTAGCCAAAAAAAAACCTTTACATTTGTTGCTAGTATATATATATATATATAATTGTTATGTACTCCACTTTTTAGTTGACTGCTTCGTCATAATTCTAATGGTCTACGTGCATATTAGCTGTGAAGCAAGAGACAAGACAAGAGATTATGGTGTCATTTTCTGAAATTCCTCATATCCATTATTAATTCCATTCTTTCTTTTTCCTTAATCTGTCCATGCGTGTGTGATTAACTTTCCTCTCCTTGACTTTCTAACCAAATGAGTCGTGAGCGGCTTTGAATAAGAAGAGTATAAAATAAGCATAAACATGCTTAGAACCACGGATATACATATAGGCAATGTTTTTAAACTCGGACCGGTCAGTGAACCGGAGAGGTGGCCGGTTCGCGGTTCGACCGGTCCGACCGGTCCAACCGGCCGGTTCAAAGGTTCACTGTTTTTTTTTTTTTTTTTTTTTTTTTTTTTTTTTTTTTTTTTTTAAGGGTTAAGTACTAAGCAGGTTTCATTCTACACTTGAACTTTACCAACATAACTTAATTTAAGTTATGATAATAATAAATTTTCTAAAAGTTATACACAAAACATGGAATGATAAATATAATTAAAATATCATAATTCACCACAAGTTTTCATAAATTCATTATAAACATAAATAGATACAATCCAAATGTGCACCAATTATCACAAATAAAAACACAAAAAATAAATAAATTAAATATTGAAATTCTTTTACAACCCTTAAAAAAATTCATAAAAGAGTTCAAGTTAAGACAAACTATTTGAATAGCAAACTTTTATCAGTGGCATGATAAGCAACCACACCACCTTCACAATTTCATCAACTTAAGCTGAAAAAGTTAAAATTTTATTATAAAAATATAAATCTAATTGCTCAAACTAAAAAAAACTAAAAATTTTTGAAAAACAAATATACAGTTAAACACATAAAAAATTAATTGCTACTAAACATTACTAATTAACATGTTATATTAAATTCAATGATCCTATACCATTAATTATTTTAAATTCAATTATCAATAGCTTCAATTATGTGCCAACTACCATATTTTTTACCAACCCAATGTTATTATTTGTAATTCCTACCCAATTCCTACACGGATGTGCACTACTTTTGCAAAAATTTCATCCTTAATTAATCGAATAAAAATAAAACAAAAATGAGGGAAACATATGAAAATTGAGGGGAAAAAGAAGAAAATGCAAAAAATCAACTAAAGACAATAATATAGAAAAAAACCTTGAAAAGAAAAAAATTAAACTTACTAAAATGTTGGAAAACAAGAAAAGTTGAAATTTTCAACTTGTTTACAATCTGCTAAAGATAATAACCTGATAATAATGGTGAAAACTTGAGAAAATCTTGTTGTGGATATTTGGGTTAAAAATGGTTAAGAAGAAAAAATTGAAAAAAAAAATAAGAGAAGAACTTGATGTTTTAATATATTTTTTAGTCAAGTAGAATTTTCAACAAACTTAAGTACAGTCTAGCGGTAAGATTGTCATATTTAAACTTGGAGACCCAGGTTCGAATCTTAGCTACACAATTCTTGATATTTTGTTGAAGAATTTAAAAAACCGCCGGTTCACGGTTCTTAACGGTTCGCACGGTTCGTCCGGTTCGTCCGGGTTTCAACGGTTCTCCATGAACTTCCGGCTTTAACATTAGACCGGACCGGTGACATGGCCGGTTCGCGGTCCAACCGGTCGAACCGGCCGGTCCGGTCCGGTTCTGAAAACATTGCATATAGGACGAAAAGAGAAGGGCCGGGGAACATGTATATTGTTGCTCAACAATCAGAACCTATACATCCAATTCCATTGCCACAAAGCAAGCAGTATGTTGTACATGGCACATTATACACAAAGTAGTACGTACTGCAGATGAGATGATGATCATCAGCACAAGAACAGAACAGATGTTCTCTGCTCTCATGCCTCGTGTTCACTGTGGCTTTGATCAGTTCATTAATAATGGCTTAATAATGTTAACAATAAAGACAGGCCGTATGAATATTATGTATAGGGTGCATATGGCCTATCCGTATCTCGGATCTAAAATTAACTAACTGCAAGCCCTTCCACTGTGTATATATATGTATCTTGCTGTGCATGTATACGTATACACATATACATATACATACATATATATATATATATATATATATATATATATATAAGAAGGAAGGACGTGCATTTCACGTCATACTAAAGCTTAACACAAACTTGTATTTATTCAGTTAATATAAATTGATAAACTTAATTAATAGGTTAATTTTGAGAACCAAAACATTTTTTTATTTTTTAGCAAAGAAAAAAAAAGTGTCCTAGGAAGCCTTACTAACACAATCATCTTAATTGGACATCAATTTAATTGAACCTAATTAAGGCAACATTCTATCTTTGGATTACAATTAGATTTTTATTTCCTTTGTTATTTTGGAGTAACATTGAATCAGTTTAGGATTGTTGAACAACTATTTATCCACATAATTAATGTTTTTCTTTTTCAACCACTTAATCTGCAGGTACGTCAACTTGTCTTGAATTAAAAACTATCTATTCATTTAGTATTTCATTTTCTTCAAAAGAAAATCTTTTAAAAACTTCTACTGTACAACATATATTGATGCAGAGACACACATACAATGTCATATTTGCTTCTCATAGGTGAGGTCTTTTTTTGGTCCCAATATTCACAAAAGTACTTAGACTTTACACTATTGGCCGGTAATTCCCTAATCAACTTTCTATGTGCTTTTCCTAGTAATCCACTGGAGATAGGAATCTTTCCACACTAATCAGACATAAGATCTCTAGCAAAATAACCTATAGTATCAGCTATGTGGTTTACTTTTTCTAGTTCCAAAAGAAAAACAGCTTGACAAACCAGAAAACCTCACGGTTAGGATATCTTCTATAACACTTGTATTCTGAGTTGATGCATGAAGCTCCTCTCGTCAGCTTTAATCTCACTACCATTCCATGCATGAAAACTAGAAAGAAAAAAAAACACCTGATTTACACACACACCTCGACTGACTAGTTATTAGGATGACCAGCTAGCTAGCATTGTTTATGATCAATTAACCATTAACATATAGGTGATTGAATTAAGGGTACGTGCCATCATAATTAATCTATTGCGTGCGAAGGACTTGGTCTGATATACTATTGCTTAACCAGTCCGATTTCTTAATGAAATTAAGCTCGGTTCAATAAGAAAACAGAGAGATTAATTAAGAGCAACGAAAAAGCTCATACATGTTTCTTTTTATCTAAGATCAGCAATATATGGTTGCCCGATCCAGCATGTTAAATTGCAACACAATAGGCTTTTCTTTTTTTCTCTTTTCTGGAAGGGGATTCGTACTAAATGATGGATTGGGATGATCGATTACTGGAATTATAATGGTCCAAGCCTCTTTATTCGTTGTGCCCCAACCCTACCCTGGGAGTACCGAATCAATCATGAGGATTCATGCCTCTACAGTACACACGCTAGATGCATACATTACATATACTGGTTACATGTTGACCAGGTCACCATTCTTCTCAGGATTTGCTTTGTATTCTAATTCTACTTCTACTATTGAATTCTGTCCCGTATCCAATCATCTTCCTTGGTCGGCATCTAATTCCCCGTCCTGCATGTTGCGGGTAACCTGAAATGTGATATGAATTATTAATATCGGATAAAGACCTGTGACTTCTCTCTCTAAATATGCTGCTGATCCCTTCCCGGTTTTCATTTTCAGCTGCTTCTTCTTCTTCTTGTGTGCTGGCTCCCCCGTCAAGAAGATTAAAGAAACTAAACTTTACGCTTTATCGATCGGCAGCATATTGAGTCTTCAATCTTCATGGGGTGTCTGTCTTGGGAGGAAAGCAAAGATTGAAAGTACTGTGCTCTACATTCTCATTCTGAGCTAGATGTAATAGATTCATTCAACAACTATTGTATGATTCTTGGATGGGGTTTAGATTGGCATCTGTCCCGGGTAACAGCTTAGGATTCTTTGTATGTACCTTTGTGTAAAATCTAAAAAATTCTATATATGATTAATAAAAATCCCTTATTTTGCCCAAAAAAAAAAAAAAAACTCTTGTATGGTAATTTTCCCAGTTTCTCAATGCTAGCTCCTGTTCATAAGCTTCACTTGGTTAATTTGTATCCTAATAAAAAGAGTACCAAATCAATAGAAGAACCTTTTATTGATATTGATATGTGGGGCATATGTGACCAAAAAAACAAGTCGATAAAACTCAATAATATATTTCTGGGAGCAAAGCAACCGTTGTCGTCGGTCTTGACCAATAATATTAGCAGAGGCAGTGATGAAAAGGTGTGTTGGGAGTATTCGTGATCCATCCGGAAATGTTCACATGCAGAATCTACGAGACAATGACCTGATGATAATTTGTTCAACTTCAGCACAGGGGAAGGCAATCAGGAAACTGGAATGATAGATGTTTTGTACAACAAAAGGTAGAGTATTATTTTTTTTAAGTCTTGTGAATTGAATTTGGTCCCTTTCTTTCTAAAATCCCCCCCCTCCCCCGGGTTTACTAACAAGTATTATTATTAAGTAAAATTAGTATATTGATTGTCACTTCAAATAAGCCAGCGGGCCAACTGGTAACGACTACCAGTAGCAGTAGCAGTAGCAAGATGAATCCCGCGCGCTCTAATAATAAATAATAAATAGTAATAAACAATAAACAAAGCAAGGCCCGGAGCAAGAGGCCCCCACCATGAGGATGAGGGAGGGCGGACCCAGTTGCCTAAATTGGTTGCCAGAACAGAAGGCCGGGGAAAGAGAGGGATGGAGCACTTTTTCCACTGCATGTCTCCTAACGAACCCAACTACAAAAACCACTGCCACCACCCTCTCTTCCTCCCTCATTCTCCACTAGTCTCCACTCCATTCATATCCATTCCCTCCTCATTGAGGATTCCTACTAAACTCTTTCCCCATTGAGGATCGATCGGATCACATAATATTATTATTGATCACTGCAACACTACTATAGCTGACAGAGAGAGAGAGCTAGCTGCAGGAAGGAAACCGAAAGAAAGACTTCTTTTTAACTTGCACCTTTATTTAAACTACTACTACTACTACTACTACTATCAAATATCAATGGCTCGACCTCAACAACGATACCGGGGCGTTAGGCAGAGGCATTGGGGATCTTGGGTCTCCGAAATTCGCCATCCTATATTGTGAGTTAGTATATGTTTTTTCTTTTTGCAGTTAAAAAAAAAAACGACATATAAAGTTGTATTCATTCATGAAATAATGCATGCGTGCGTGCGTATGTATGTACATATGATGTTTGTGGTGTGGTGCAGGAAGACCAGGATATGGTTAGGAACATTTGAGACAGCGGAAGATGCGGCAAGAGCGTACGATGAAGCAGCGCGTCTAATGTGCGGACCCAGAGCCAGATCCAATTTCCCTTACAACCCCAATGCTCCTCAGACCTCGTCCTCAAAGCTCCTCTCTGCTACTTTGACCGCTAAATTGCACAAGTGTTACATGGCTTCCCTCCAAATCACCAAACAACACCAGCAGCTCCACCTGCGCCAACAGACGACTGATCACCACAAAATTCATTTCACTTCCAGTGCGGCGGTTGCTTCCGGTTCACCTAACTGCCACAACTTTAATATTGGTGGTGGAAATAATGATCGTGAAAAGGGTGTCTTGTCTTCGGGGTCCGGAGTGGCGCAGCAGGGGGCGTCGGCGGACCACCAGTTCGTTAAGCAACTTGAAGAAGACGATCACATAGAACAAATGATTCAAGAACTGCTGGACTACGAGTCCTCCTTGGAGCTCTGCTAGATCTCACAAATTAACTCTCACCTCCTCAGGTGCCGCTGCTACCGAAATTTGAAAGCATTCCGCCGACTAGTCTCTAGTTCGCTGCCTCATTTTTTGTTGTTAACCCTTCCCGTCCGGGCTTCCCCCATCCATTTTGATCATTCAATTTTTTTTCCATGCTCATTATTAATTAGGCACTACGTACGCACGCTAGCTCATTTAGCTAGGAGCTCCTCCCTCCATCAACCACCATCATCTCAGCTTTCCTAGAATCCCAGTTCCAAAGCCCGTGTCCGCGTGGTAGTGTAAAAATGTATTGGAGAGGGAGGATACGTCCAATCCTTATCCTGGCTATCATGGTTGTACAGTACTTTGCCATGCTAATGACTTGATGTTATAACAACTGCCAGTCACCATCCATATATTGGACGGACTATTCATCGATCCATTGTATATGTTTGTTTATTAACAGTGAGAGAGGCGGGGGGGGAGAGAGAAATTCAGACGCGACGTGTTTCCTATTATCGGACCGCCAATTACGGCAGATATATGGATTCCACTACCACTAACTAGTCCACAACTGCTGCTTAAATTTCTTTTGTTCAAAGAACAGAACAAATCCTTTTGTTCCTTTTGTTTTCTCCCAAACTCGCATGCACTGTTCTCCCGCAACTTAAGATTTTTTTTTTTCTACCGCCCGCCCGTTGACTCGATTAAGGAATGAATAATCTCTGTCAAATTAATTAACGCTGATCCACCCACTGATGAATTAGTCAAGCTTGTTAACTATGCATGGCGCTTCTTCACTTTAAGTCATCACACCAAAACTACTCTGCTCTTCTCAGTGTTCCAGTACACAAATAGATTCATATGCAGTAATTAGATTGCCATTAATAATATTGTTTCCTCTATAACTATTTAGGACCACAAGAAATGGAATGGGCCGCACTCTCGGCTTGTTCCTTTGACAATTGCGCACCAAGTGAACAGCTATTCCTTTTTACATTTGCTCTCAAGTATTGAAATCAGCTCTGTCGCTCTCACATGAACTGGCACAGGCAGACTATAAATAAAGTCTCTCTTGGAGTTGGAGGAGCAATAATATTTTCCAAGCGTCGTGACATACGTAATAAAATAAAAAAAAGTCCCCTGCCAACTGTTTTTATCCAAATTTAAATTTTGGGCCATATCCTGGAACAATTCGATGTAAATCTCGTCAGTGCTGTGTATAGTTATAGCATTTAGGTGCGCGGACAGAAATTGAAACTGAGTATATCTTTTTAGATAACCTTCTTGTTCTCCTCAGGAAAATATTTTTTTTTTTCAATTCTTATAATCTCATGCGATGTTTAGGCTTAGGCAGCTGTTTTGCCGATTTCCCAACTTGTGGCTAATTTTGGCAACACCGTGTGAATAATAAATAGACTGATTTGTAGGTATACTTACTTTCATGCCTTGTACTCTTTGCAGACACTTCCAAATCTTATCTAATTATGGACGTCAAACGAAAAAGTTTATTAGTTAAAGGGGACGAGAGAAACGAAAACACAAAACCCAAGAAAATTGCCATGCCAATATTATTAATTTGTTAGTTTCAAATTAAACTATTCCTAAGCAAGACTTCACTAATTAAGAATAAAAAGAAATGTAATTTAGTTCAAGAGAGCTAATTAATTAATGAACCATCCCGGCCTATAGTAGAGTACGTAGTATCATTCAGCTGAGCCACCACCATCCCCTACGGCTACCACCCTTTTTTTTTCTTTCTTTCTTTTTTATTAATTGGGTATAATAATATTCTCCTGATACTGAGGTGTTGTTATCACTAAAACTGTCAGGACCTAATAAAACCTAGAGCGGCTTTCAAAATAGTAGTGGGTAGCTGTTTCTTTGCTCTTAATTAAACTGTAGTATTAAGCTAGGGGGTAAATTTTACTACTACTACATACTATGTGGTGGTTTCTGCATAATGCGTGCTTGCTGCTGCTGCTTTTGCCTTTAGCTGGGTTGGTTATTTGCTTTTGTCCCACCTCATCTAGTAAAACTACATGATTGTTTCCCCTGTTGTTGAAATTGATTTTGTTCCCCACAAATTTTATTCTTTCACACTTTTCATTCCCTAAAGGTGGATAAATCATGGCATGTTAGTGAGTTTACTATCATTAGTTGTTTGAATTTTAGGTTCTTCTTTGAGGACACGAAGTTTCACCTGACCAACCCAACTTCTCCAATCTCAAGAATCATCATATAAGTAACATTTACTAGCCAAAGTCACCAATCACGAGTGTAATACACCAAATAGGTCACGACTACCTCTACATCAATTACCTCACTGTCACCCGGGGGGAGTAACTTTCCTCATTAATTAACCGAATCATTGAAGCTAGATTTCATCTCCACAGTCATCTCCTCTTCCAATTTTCCTTTCTCTCTATTTGCCAAGGACAAACTCATGTAGTGATGCTCTTGATACTATGGCATCCGAAACTAAACATGTAGCAAAAAATGGGACGGACTCGTACTATTATATATGGTGGTCTCTATGATTGCTGTCCCAACAACCAAATCCCGCATACAAATCAAACGCCTCATTATTTTAACCACTTGTATACTCTAATAAAGAGACTCGCTTTATAAGTGAAAAGGGAAAAAAAAAAAAAAAAAAAGACACATAAAAGCAAGAAATATAGTAACAGATTGTATCTCATTTAATTTGTATACGGGAAATTCAACTATGAACCCTTTCACCGTCGTAAACTTCCAAATCTAAAAATGGTTTTATTTTAACAGTCCTATATATTAATTATGTGTTTTATAGTTTTCTTGTGCTTCTGCGTTACTCTTTGTTTTTTTTTTTTTTAATTTTTCCTTCTTTTGGAACGGTCCAAGCCCAGCTAGCTTCTACATGCACGAAAATAGCTTACTTAAAGCTAGCGTGATAATATATATATATATAGGTTTTCAATACACAATTAATGCAAAGTTCACGTCCTATAATAAGTCCTGGATGCTGCACTCCCTTTAAATCCATTATTCCGTGCACTATTTACGATCTCATTGTTGTCCCAGATATGGCCGCGCTTTTGGACTTTGAAAAACGTTACTCATTGGCTTTTGCATTTGGTTTCCTAACAAAGTTAGTGATGGTATAAATAGAAAACACATAAATTCTTCTGCCTACAGTGATGAGGAGTCAAATTTATTGCTTTTCCTATTTCTTCTTCCAATTAAAGGATGATGTCTCGAAAATAGAAAGGAATTTGGATATGCAAGTCAAATGGTATCGAACTGGCAGATATATGAGGAGATAACTCTTTATTCGATGAGGCCCCGGCATGCAGATGCTGTAATCATGGGGGAAATTAAGACGGTCTGCCAATCATTGTACGTATTATATATAGAAATTGAGCTTGTTGTGGAGATACATATAGGAAGCTCAAGATGGATCTTTGCCGAGGGGTTAAACTTATTACTTGCAAATCTATAAGAACAAGAACCACTTTGCAAACCTTATTACAGTCAAAGGCAATGAGTAGAAGAATATCATGAAGCAGGTTAATTCCCTTTCTTGAGTTTGGTCATTGGTATCATAGAAACAAGGAAACATCCGTATACGGAATTAGTTGGTACATATATACTTTGTATTTAATTTGCATATTAGGATAACCGACATATATAGAGATATAAAAACCAGAGTTCTTTTTTTTTGTTTTTCTTCCCCCCCGAAAGGAATAACCACAGAGAGTTCTTTTAAGACACTTAATTTGTTATGGCGATCGTGCTTTTGGATTGGAACACAAAGTTGAGTTTGTCATCCAAAGGTAGCTGCTAGCTTTAGCAGATTTTTATAAAAAATAAATAAATAAGGAATGTTCGCTTCAAAAACAAAGAAAGCAGACCAGAAACCCGTGCAAGATTATTGGCAGCCTTACAACAGAAAACTATGCATGTATGGTGGTGAGGGGTGAGTAGTAATTGTTGGGATGGTGGCAGTGATCTTGATTTCTACCGGAATGAGTGAAAAAGATGGCAGGAATGCAAAAATGAGAGAAAGGCCTCATCAGAGAGAGAATTAGATTCTGTATGTATCGGGAAGGAGTCAAAGTAATTAAGGCGGTGTTGCTTCGTGGCAAGAAAAGTGGTCAAAACCAATGATGGTAATGGCGTACACAATAATCAAAATGTTGGGAGGAAAAGGCAATCATTTGATATGTATGGTAATGGACTCAATTCAATCTTTTCAGGATTGCGCCACCTAGAGCAGAGCATGTTTGCATATGTATGTGCATCTCATGAATGCTCGCTGGATCTCTTTTGAAATTGGATGTGGTGGATCTCATCTAGATAGGACTTAGGAGTGGTGGTGTCATGCAAAATTCCAAATGAAAGCATGGAGGAGTTAATATTATGTAGGCCTAGAAAGGCAGGAAAAAGGTTGTTTGGTTGGTGGCCTAGTCTTTGAACGAAAAGCCAATATGCTTTCAATAATATCTTCTTCTTCTTCTTCTTCTTGGGGGCAAAGACAAAAACAAAAAAAAAAAAAGAATGGGGTGGAAATGGAAATAGCAAAAACCATGAATATGAAGGAGAGATTAAAGATGCAATCAATCATCTAGTATGGCGTTCAGAGAGTGTATTGTGGATTGTCTGTTAAATGATAAGAGGAGTTTTAGCGTAACAACATGAGGCAGTAGCTAGAGCTAGCATCAATTCAAATCAGCGATGTTAGCAAATATTAGCAACCGAACCTCCTCAAGTTGAGAAAATCAACACGGACGAAAGGGATGGTTTGAACTTGAAGAGAGTCAATTGAGTCATTCATATGCCTCTCCCACCACAGCCCTCCCTTTCAGTGTCTCGTTGTAGCACTGCATCTGCATCTGCATCTGCATGTGGGGTTTATATGTCCGAATTTGCCCATCAATCATCCCTCCCATTTCCTTTTCTTCTTGATCAGTGCCACTAAAATGTATACTGTATTTAAATGGGTATCTTTTGATCGATAACTTCCTAATTAACTTATATATTAGTTTAGCGCAATGGATCTTCTGTCCCACACCCTGTACCATTTTCTGTCACATTTTTTATTATATACATAAACATACGTTTTAGTTCTTTTTTGTTTCCTTAAGATTCAATAACTATTAATTTAGAGTACTACTATATATTAATCTCATCGAAAGTCGTACTCATCCTTCACCGTCGCGTAATCTTATTTATCCTTAGATCGAGGAGACGAGTTCAGCTTTCATCCTCTCATTATCACATCATATATATATATATATGGCAAGGGAAGTTAGGGCTTATAAATTAAGGCATTGGCATGCAGTTCGTTCGCTAGGTGTAGAATCTTTCATCTTCTGGATCCCATCTTTTTTTTTTCTACTTTGCTCTTCCTCTGCATGCGCCGCAACTATGTACCTTGCCCAAAAAGTATTTGATTATTATCATGCACGCGTAGGAGTCAAGGGTGTTAATTTTATTAAATTGAAAGTTTTTTTTTTTTTTTTGCAAAGAGTAAATGTATACATTATAGAATTAAAGATGCTAGCTAAATTATGCTAGATTTCTATACTTCAACAATAACAATGCGAATTATGCTCCAGTGCGTCTTGAATAAGCACTTACGTATTTAATAGTTGTATTAGTTCCATAAATTGGTACGTACTCTTGAATTGTAAAAAATTTGGAATTAATATACAAGATTTATTCTTCTAAGTGTTTTCCTCGATGTGATGTGATCGATTTATTATTGGTTTTCTTCTAGTGATAACCATTCTTTAGTCTCACCTGTCAAGACTTCTTTGACATGCATTTACGAGGGAATAATAATGTTTGGTTTCATAACTTGGCTAAAGTTTTTCTTAACCTCTATTCTACATTTTCTTTTCTTTTGTGTTACTTAAGTCTACAACCAAGTCTATGCTCGCCTCTGAATTCTGATGCTTAGTTAGTTGGGCATACGGATCCCAAACGTCCGTATTTTTTTTAGAGTACCGAAAGGTAATCTGCTGGTGCTCTGATCCAATATCAGTTGGGCTTCTCAGGTTGGTCTTCAGCCTTTCAACAACATGATCATTATCAGGCTCCTATGCCCCATCCTATCCTATCCAATTTTAAACTGCCACTCTAAGCACCCAGCCATTTAATCGGATTAATAGGTGCATATAATCTGATTAAAAAAATTTTTCTAATTAGGCTTTAATCTAATGATTAAACTTGAGACATCGAAAACCAGAGGTCCTATGTTTAATTCTCTACTTTCTCCTTGCCACTTCCTAAAAAACAAAAAAAAAAACACTTAGAAGTTAAAATTTTTTTTCCATAAACATTCATCATTGGCCAAAAAAATGGGCGAGAGAGAACAAAGGACGTCAAACTTGTTTCACTTGAGTGAATTAAATTATAATTTGAGCACTTGGCCCAAAAAAAAACTTTTTTACACTTCTCTAAACTTGTTTTCAAGTATTAATTGGTTAGAAAATAGTACTTTAATTTTTAGGAACATTCCCCTTGCACACTTTTTAACTGCTTTTTTAGTTATTGTTATAATTATTTTTTTTACAACAATTCCCTAAAGTGAACTACATGTATTAACTGGGCAAAAAATCGCGGGGGTTCTCAAACTTTTAACTTTGCACACTTTTAGTCCTCCAACTAATAGGTGTGTAAATGTAGTCCTCCAATTAAAAAAATTGCGTATTTTTAGTCCATCCGTCTAATTTGACTGTTAAGATGGACGGAAAACACATTACGGACTACTCACATAACATTTGTGAGATAGGCAACTCTTTCATTCCACAGTCTTTTATGCATAGAAACCTCAAATGGATCAAGCTACCAAAACGGTGAGGTAGTTTATTGAAATGGACACGTGTATTGGAGCACAGCAGAGGGACTTACCTTAAATCTACTTCTTCTCCTTCTTCGCTCCAATTGACATCCGAAACTTGTAGGACTGGTAGCAGTAGATTTTCAGCTCTCAATTGAGCCGAAAATGAAAAGATTAAACACTTCAACTCTTCCTGTATGCCCCTGAGGTAAATCGACAAAGATGGTGACTTCGTGGACATCTCGAAATCCTGGCAGGAGATATATGCAATATGCGCAGATGGGGGTTGCAAGTTTTGGGATTGGATCAATGGGGAAATGTATAGTCTTTCAATTGAGGTGATACCTAATCTTCTAAGAAGGATGAATGCAACTGAGCAACAAAGGAATGTATTGCAAAATTTATTGAGCAAATTGAGTCAAAAGCTGCAAAGTTGAAGGTGAAAGTGAAGGACATGGAACAAGAATTGGTGAGGCAAAAGCATATTAGGAAGTGTCTTGTAAGGCTACTGGTACTCTCTTAGGTTTTAATCTTATTAGTGGTGGTTTGGCATCGAGATGAAAGATGGACTTTTGGAATGCTGCAAATTGAAGGAGCTCTATGAAAAATGTGTTCATGTGAAAATTGTATCCATCAAGATGATGATGGAGTAATCTGATTTATGTGTTCATGTAGAAATTGTGTTGCAATCCTGCCATATTGTGTTGGCCTTTTGTAATGTTAGCTAGGCTAACGAATGTGAAGTTGAATTGTACTCTATACTTTTGGAAGAATGGAAGTAATGAAATAAAGTTTAATCTGAACCGGTGTAGCTTTGTAATTGTTGTGGCAGGCTGGCAGCCACATAAAGATGATAGTAGAATGGGAACAGTTTAATGAATACTAAAAATAACAGAAACATATATAACTAACAAAATGCCCTATTATATTTATTCATTTACAAATGGATAAAAGCCAACATAACAGTCAATAGGGATACAACAGTCAAGCTTGACCATTTAACGTTTAGTAGACAAAAAACTAATCCATTTATACAAAATGCTAAGCAGTTGGATAAAAAATCAATTACTTGGTCAAAAGTTGTCTATTTACAATTATAAAAGATGTTTCCCAGTCAAAAGCGATCTACCCATCGTTCAATAAAGTGCTACTGAGTCTAGCAAAAATAGACTAATTTAGTGGGTATTGGATTTTTAAACTGCATTCTGTCCTTTTTTACCTCCAGTTCCCCTTCATTTACCAGCTCTTTCTCTGCTCCTGCCACTCCATTTTTCCCTCCAATTCCCAGCAGTGAAGGGAGGTTGCTTGCTCAAATATGCATAGTTAAAATTGATAAATCCTTTATCAGCATCTGTTAAAGGCTGTTTTGAAGAACTTTTTCGTTTCTGCCTCTTAGGAGCTAGTTGCTGTGTTGAGGACATGCTGGAATGATGATTGGCGGTCTTGCTGATCTATTTGTTGTTGCTGGTTCTCATTCTGATGCTCATATTGGTGTACAAATTCAAATCCTGACTGTTGATGCTCATTGGTCTCGTAAACTTGAGGAGATGACTGCTTTACAGTCCTCCTTTTTTTCCTTTGCTGGTCCTTTTCTAACCTGTAAAGGCAGCAAATTTAAAAAAGTAAGATTTTAATCTTCATTTGCATGTGTAACACTTAGAGTCTGCTTTTTAGATGGCCTCGCAGAGGACTTTAGACTTTTATAAGGCAATGTACCCTGTGGAGTATGTACACCATCATCAGTACCCTGTTCTACTTGATTAGATTGATTGGACCCTTCTTTGCATGTAATTGCTTTGTGACATGCCTTCCTACACTTTCTACAATGTATAACAATTTTTCTTCTCAATTTTCTGCCATGATTTTTTCCTTCTGTGATGTCTCTTCTTCAAGCCTTTTTTGGCCTCTCAGATTGAGCAACTATGAGTGATGGGTCCAATAGAGGCATGATCGATGGGGACCATAGAATTTCACCACTAATTGGTTGGAGAACAATACAATATATCATCAGAAATAGATCTTTACTGTAGCAATCTTCAAGTTCGTTAAAAGGGTTTCCATTATTCCTATGAATTGCTGCTATTACATGACAGTAAGGAATTCTACTTACGGCCCACAATTTGCATGTACACTGCCTTTTCTTTAGGTCTACAGCACATTGGTAATCCCTTGGGCCTTTCACTTGATAATCAACAGCAGAATTCCAAATAGAATTCTAGTGGATTGAATGCTTGACCCTTTCATCAACAATTTTGGTGGGCAGTGGTCTAATAGGACCTTTACATTTCTCCATGGCTGCATTTATTTGTTGAATCCTATCTATAATATATTCTCTGATAGCCTCCAGCAGTGAAATTATAAGTTGATCCCTAGTTTCAAGGATATGAGCATTGAAAGATTCACAAAGATTATTGACCAGCATATCACATTTGGTATGAGTTGGGAAAAATGCCTTGTACCAATACCGAGGACGAGGTGTCTTTTTCACCCAGTTGTGTGCTTCCTTGTCATACGTCTTCAGATCTACCATTGCCTCATTAAAGTGCTCAAGTGTAGTACAACATGTAATATTCCAAAATCTCTCCTTTAACGCCTATCCTAAATGTTTTTTCTTAAAATTTCTATATAAATGCTACACACAATGTCTTTCCCGTCCATCTTAACAGCCACATTAGACGGATGGATTAGGAATACACAATTTTTTTTAATTGAAAAACTACATTTACGTACCTATTAGTTGGAGGACTAAAAGTGCGCAAAGTTGAAAGTTTGAGAACCATCGCGATTTTTTCCCTATATTAACTTAACTTGTACTGGTAATCAAGATTTTTATTTTTTGTATCCCTAAAAAGAGTTGTATAGGCAATTCTCGTGGTAATTTAATTTTACATAATCAAAGTAAGGTTAGGGGAGAGTTCTAAAAGTGGTAATTTAAAATATAGAAGGTCACTAAGGAGATCACTAAACCTAGACTCTCCTCCTTCTCTTTAACTTTTTTCTTCCCTTCCAAATAAGACATCTTCTTCCGTAGGAGGGTCTTTTGGCCTCTCTCTCTCTCCTATATCTTCTTTCCTTTATTTTTGTGAAGTCTCTCTAAAAGTTTTATAATGAGAGTTTCTTATCTTTTCTTCTCTCTTAGAAATTCTTGGTGAGAGTTTTCTTCTCTCAATCCCAATAAAATTTTTGTTAGTTTTTACATTTCTTTTATTGATCTAAGTTTTTCTCATATTTGATTATCAAATTGAGATCCTTAAATCTATCTCATCATCAGATCTTATATTCATACTTGGACCTAAATAATGCAAGTAGTGCAGTTGGAAGCATACACAGATCATCATCGAATTATAAACATTTTTTGATCTTTTATGTATTTTTCAAGGTTCACGGTGTGATATTCTCTTGATTTTTTAAATTTGTAGTATCTCGTTCTTTAGCTCTGTTTGACTCTATATATGGTTGTCGTAATTTCTACTATTAGTGCAGATTTAATGAATGAATGATGATATTTATATACAAAAAAAAAAAACAAAAACTTCTAAACTCTCCAGAGAAATATGTAGTTATTTATCCACGTTTAATGGTAGTTAACTTTGTCACTTCCAGGGTCTCATATCAAAAAGAGCTGGCTGTTAAGATGAAGAGGTGAGATATGGAAAGATTAATTGGTTAAAAACATCTAAAAAGTCATAAGTTATTAATTAATATTTTTAACTTAGGGATGGGTTAAATTCACACCCTACACCCTAAATTCATACCTTTAATAAATTAATGACTTATACCACAAGAATTGATAATTTGTACTATTTGTATTTAAAGTTATAGCATGTATGGATTTAGGCTGTAGAAACGTAGAAATTTTTTTTTTTTTGAAGGACCCGGATTAGCCCAACTTTACGCTCAACAGATATTGAAACAATTCGTCCAATTTTTTAAAAAACAAGGAACTGTTGAATCGTTAATGATCAAGGTTGTGGATTGCCAAGGGTTAGGCTTCTACAATTTGGGCAATGGTTAAGTTTAGGCCTTTTAGGTAGAAAGCTCAATAAGGACCTTGGACTGTTGAACAGCGGTTCAAGGAGCAACCCATTGTGGCTGACAGAAGGTCAACGGAAAAACTAATCCACACTTCAGAGGTACAAATTATATGTAACGTTGTATCTTTAAGATAATAATGTATGTATTGATGTATGTATGTGTATACGAAACAGCTGAGGATACTTAAACAAAACTCCTATTTCCTATACTAAAAAAACAGTCTGTTGAAATTCCTATCTTCAAATCTTTTTGCAATCAGATTCTTTGACTTCAAAGTCTTTCAACTACAAGTTTCAAAATGGGTGCTTTGGGAAGCGGGTCATAATTTGGCCAATAAGTATAATTGAATCAAACTAATTATTCATACTCATTTAATAAATGGGTATGGATGTATGTCCAATTATCCATTTATGAGTTACTTAAAATTTCACTTATTTTTCTAATTTTTCGCATGTTGTTTGACAAGAAATAACTACATTTTACTGTTATTTGATTGAAAAAAAAATCAAATTTATTTGCTTAACACTCATTAAAAATCGAGTTTAAATATATAATTATTTTGGTTAGGTGAGTCAACATAATTTGCATTGTAAATTCACACTCCTAGTTTCAACACGCATGGACGACTCATGGGAAGCCTGTCCCAACTGCCACCGTTGTATGTACAGACGTGAGAGTTTAGACTTGAACATTGATGGCCGATTGGCAATCGTGAAACTAGTTGGACGACTGTTGACCCTTATTACTTTGTACCTTTTTAACGGCGAGGATCAAGAGACTTTTCTCCTTTTCTGATCCTGGACCTGAAGAATACTTCTGAGGAAAAGAATTTGTCCCACCTTCAAAGTTTCAAACCATGCCAAAACCTAAAAAATGGCATTCCAATGCATCTCTGACCGGCTGACCATCGGTAAAAGGTCTTACATTTTGACTTGAGGCCTACTCTGACTGAATTATTCAAATTTGCGCCCTTTCTTTCTTGTGAAAGTCTTGCATCAGTTTTGAATCAGTACAAGTAAAAGTCATAATGAACCCTTGGGACGTAACATGCGAAAGTTTCTTCCTTGTTATTCTTGAACTCGCGATCGTTCTAGTTTATTAAACTTTGTAAGTATTTATAATTTCTTCAGCTTTTGGGAGGACGTCATAAACCTTATTTGCTATCTCTCAGTTCATTTTGGTATTACTAAATTCGAACTGCTGTATTAAACAACATGATGTGAAGTTGCCATGAATGTTGAATCTACTAATCAAATGCTGTATGTGAAGTTTTTTTTCTAAGATGAATGCTATACCTAGCCGGTCATGAAAAGCTGAATTATGCTGCTGAATCTTTGAACCTTCATTTTCTTGCGGAGTCAAAGCTGAATATGTCTACGACGCAGCAAATATCTCAAGTAGGACATTCATGACAACATGATTAATTAAGAGAAAGGTAAGGAAAAATTAATTAAACAAGTTAGGTATGGACGTCTTCATCCTAAATATGTAATTCAATGTATGAAGCACATTTCAATGATCCTTAATCAAGTAAAATATAGAGTATTATTTCGTAATCAACTGAACTTGAGATATTTCATTTTGGAGATGCCCATTTTTTGTCATTCAGCTTCTGTTTGACATCTGTCTCGGCCGCTTCTGCACTTGATGCATCCCGACGGGTTCCCATTCAACTCTCTCCCCAACCCTCCGCCTCCTGTTCCAGAGCCCTCGTCCTCTTAACTGTTGCCACTTTGGCCGGCGACCAGCTAGCCGGTTCAGGGCAACGGCGATCTCTCATTTGAGCCGTCATTCTTAGCAACTCTTATCTCTTCTTCGTAGAGCAGGTCATTTCCTTCCATAACGGACCTACTTATAAACTGGGTGTGATGTGAATTTGTGAATCCTACCTACTTAGTACTTATAATTCCCACCTAAACCAAGATTTATCCAGAAACCACAATCTCAACTAATACCGGATTGCGTTGCCAAGCCTAATGGGTCGATATGGTCTATCCATACACAAACACTATGTCCAATGACAACGAGTTTGTTTGTTTGTTTGGGTACCTATTTTTTTTTTCTAACTATTATTTTTATTGTATTATAAACACGTTTTTTCAATTTTTTTAAAAAAATATTTTTAACTACTTTTTTATTTTCTTTACATCACATCACAAGTGCTATAGTATTTATTTTAAATAATATTTAAAATAGTACAATAATTATTATCTTGATCTTTATATGTAGAACAAGTGCTATAGCGTTATATTTTTTGAAATATAAGATTAATTAAAAAAAGTAAATAAATACAAAGGAAGGTAGATAAAATTAAATAGAAAAAATATAAATGTAGAAAAGAGTAATAATTGTTAGTATGTGTATATACATAATATATTAATTGAACAATAGGTGTGTTAACGAGTGTTTGAGTACCCATTAAAAAAATCCTAAGTGTTATTTTAATGAAATTTATTTTACTTTTTCAAATATTCATTGAGGCTACATAGGGCGTTTTCAACATAAGACGTACAAGAATAATTAAGCATTATAAATTTCATTAACATATATATATATATATCCATTTAATAAGTATGAGGCTCTATTTAGCACTTGAGTTAGGATGGAAGTATCCCAAATTAGTTTCAAGTTATTAATTCAGGAATTTGTTACTGTCAAATCTTAATTAGTGTTTAAGGTAAATTTGGCAAGAATTATTAAGCAGTATAAATTCTTTGATTAACAGAATATCTAATCCATTTAATAACTGCCACATAAGGGAACTAAAGAACACATCATCACTTCACATCAGAGGACCAATGATGAGAAAACCCGTATTGCTTTAACCTATAAGAAAATGCTTTAACCAATTGGAAAACGTAGACGACGCAGTGTTACGTACGTGCGTAACTTCCATGGTTTCCAGACAACAACAATCTCCACATATATCTCTACAATAATAAAGTCCGAGTACATAGATTGAATGGTATAAATCTTTTCTGTCACTTTCTGTACTTTTACCGAACAATTCAAAGGGGGATGGATGGTCAGCATGGGATGATTCGATCAAGATCAAAGGTCAAGGTAATTTACAATCTTTAGTTCAATCTATTGAATTTATGCAAGTGAATTATGTTCTCAAGTTCTCAGTTTTCCTTTTCTTTTTGCGTACTCAAATTTTTGTCATTTTCTTGCTAAGTGAAGTGATTAATGAATGTTTCTTCCCTACAAAGCCCAAGCAAACAGGCTAGCCTAAAAAATTCTTAAATTCATGGGAGTGACGTTCCTCTCCTAATTTATCAACTTTTCCAATTGTTTTTACATACTCAAATATTGCCATTTTTCTCGCCAAGTAAACTGTTGATGATGTTGAGAACTAATTATGATTTTTATACTAAAATTTTGTCATTTACTTGCTAAGTAAAGTACCAAAAATGTTACAAACTAACTATGATCTTTAAACACACATTGAGTGTGGCATCATTACCGGTCAATATACTTAATAAAAAGAGAAAGGTAGGGTTGGTGTAAATTTTTCCGTGTCACTTTACGTTATTCTTAAACTATCATTGATAGTTTACCTACTTCCAACTAACTAATATGTATTTCTTATTATTTTGTTTTTCAACTTATTTAATAAACCTTAATTTTCATTAACAACTATCGATTATTATGCTTATGAATTACTGCTAAATAATTATTTGTTTATATGTTTTCTTTTAGTGAACTTTCTACATATTTACTATTAGAACATAAAACTAATTCTCTTGAAAATGATTTCAAATATACTCAAGAATTCGGCACGAATTTATTTTATTAGTTGCACGCACATTCGTGCATGCCTTGAAAATTTTATGTAAAATTAACTCACAAAAAAGTGTTTCTGAATTACACACACATCGCATATGCCTTAAGCACAAGTATATAAGGAGAGAATATTGGATTAGGTGTAAATGTTTTTTGTCATTTTTTGGATTTCTTATTTCATCCTCGCGATCACTAAATCATACCTTATGGTGTTTACCCATAATCGCCCATAAATATATTGTAACCACTAAATTAATTAAAATTCCATTCAAAAAACTTTTAAAAGATCAAAGTTTGCACGCATACCGAGCATACCCTTATCATTAGTCATTAGCACATATAATACGTGAGTGAGTGTTGGTGTTAAAAGGTACGTCATCTTATTTTACATTTATTGTTAATGGTAAAAATAGACACAATGTAGCTGCAATTAAAAACTTAATACCACATTTTTCTCTTCCGACATTGATACGGTCGCGTTGATTTTATTTTTTCATACTTATCTAAACCTCCGTATTTTTGTCTAATGGTATTTAAAACATTTCAAAACTACAGTACATCTACTAAACTACAGTACATATATAGATATACTAATGCATTTCTCCTTTCATCATTGATAAATAAATAGTCATAATACACGTGTAAGAAAAATTGAAAGGAGAAAGAAGTGGTTGTAGACTTCCACCCATATCATATGAAGGAAGGATAGTTGGATTCTCCGAAGGATTTTTTTTGGGTTTGTAGTATTCTTCTAACATTTTCATTGTGATCCTGGTTAGCTCTGAATAATTTGTTTATTTTTTTTTATAAATTTTTTTCCTGACAATCAATAAAATATTAGTCACCTTCTTATTCCTAGTGAGGGATTCACTCGTACGTTTATTAAACCTTCCATCTTTTGTGCATTTATTTTTTTATCCTTTCGCGTTTTCATGTTTTTTTAGTGCATCATATACATACATACATACATACATATGTTTTTTCAAAGTCCACAGGACTCCACATCTGTACACGTCGAGGGTGCGCGGATCACTAAGTATACATAAACCCGCAATTTCCATCGTCACATTTCACAAAAGCAAATCCAACCAATCTCCCAAACCTCACTCCAGACCCAGAGTCATTATAGCTGGAATTCTCAAAATGCCGCATCCCGGCCACCGCTCTTTTTCCCTTCCTTCGTGCTTCAGTACCACCGCCGCCTCCGCCCCCAAGACGGTCCTTTCCGCCAATCCTGATCTCACCACCTCCCTCTATCAAACTCAACAAGGCCTCTTTGGCCTCACCTGGTCCAAAGGCCCATTCGGCACTCGTTCCCTCCACATCTACCTCCTCCTCGACTACCACCACCTTTCTTTTCCACCGTCCCCTTCCTTCCACCTTCAATTCAATCCGCGCTTTACCTTCTGGAAGAAACGAGGATCCAAAACACTTGTTGGTCTTCCAAATACTAGCTCTACTACTGCTCGGGTGTTCTGGGATCTTTCCCGGGCCAAATTCGGATCGAGACCCGACCCCGCATCCGGTTATTACGTCGCAATTTTGATCGGGGGAGAAATGACGCTCCTTGTTGGGGAAGAGCTGCTACCGCTATGCCAACTCCCAAGGAGCATCGCCAGCGGCGGAGGAGGAGCTAGGCCAACTCCTAAGGAGACGGCGGCTGCCGAGATCAGAAACCAAGTAATGGTTTTGAGAAGAGAGCACGTTTATGGCAACAAGAAAAGATTATATTACACCACCAGAGCTAATATTGGAGGGGGCGAACAAGAAATAGATGTATCGATTGATTACAGGGCTATCGGGGGTGAAGGTGGCCCCACGCTGTGCTTTAGCATCGCCGACAAAAGGGTTCTGCAGGTGAAGCATCTGAAGTGGAAGTTCAGAGGAAACGAAAGGGTTGAAGGTGACGATGGGATCCCCCCTGTTCAGGTGTCTTGGGACGTGTACAACTGGTTATTCGTCCAAGACGACGATCATGAGCTTACGAATGGCTATGCTCTGTTCATGTTCAAATTTGAGAGAAAACCGGGAGGTTTAATTACGGAGGAGGAGGAGGAGGAGGATGCTCATCATCATCATGACTATTCCTACTACGACTTCCTCACCAACAGCGGCAATTTGAAGAAGAATGAGGTGGAGAAAAATAAGACGTTGCAACAAGACTGCGGGGGTCTAAATTTAATTGGGTTTGAGACGAAGAAGAAGAAGAAGACGACGACGACGATGATGATGAAAAAGGGGTTCAAGATGAGATCGGGAAGGAGCTGGTCTTCGTCGTCTCTGTCCTCTGTCTCCTCCTCCTCGAATTCTACTTCTTCCGTGATGGAATGGGCGAGCGTGGAAGAGAATGAGCTCAAGGGGGGTCCTTGTGGCTTTTCGCTTGTGGTCTATGCTTGGAATTAGTAATTGGAAAAAAAGAGGTCGGTCTTCATCACCTCAGCTTTTAATGTTGGGTAATTACTACTACTGCTGCTGCTGCTGCTAGGCTAGGCTAGGCGCTAGCTAATTCATTTGTTCTTTCACTAACCAATCATTTATTTACTAATCCCAGCCCAACCCAATGGAGTATATATCGGATCATAGTTGTTGTGTTGTAGTAATTAATGGTAGAGTATTACAGAAAAACACACATGACGCATACATACATACATACATACATAGCTAGACCCAAACAAGTACTAATGTACTAATGTACTAGTTACTCGCTACTCAACAGCTCGTGTCTAAATTAATATGTTTTTGGAATATCATTAAACTCTGTCCGTGATGTGATCCGCAGTCAATTTCTGCACTTTTTGTATTTTATGGGGCAACTCCGGCAGGGAAAAGAGAAGCTGTTGTCGTAAATGCTTGGTTCTTTGTTCGTTGATTCTGCGTTTCTTTCTTTTTTTTTTTCTTCCTTTTAAAATTAGCGATGGTAGCAGCTAATTTAATTTGCTGCTACTAAAAGACACGATAATCTAATTTACTTGCATGTTTCAATTCATGGATGATGATAAGATCCCACTTTCCCGCCCCGTTTGGATTGTCATTTTCTACTGGAAAATTGCGTCATTTTTCGTGATCACATCTTCCTATTACTTTTTTCCCTCACATACATTAAATCGATACAGTAATTTTTTCATGAAAAATCATGAAAAATGGAATTCAAACTACTATATATGTTGTGGCCTCCGTCCACCGTGTCCGAGGATGGTGGTGGCCGGATTTTTATTTTTATGAATGCAATAGATCAAACCTGACACGATGGTCTCTCAGCAACAGGACATGGGCCGGAATGGTTTTTGTACGACTGTTTCAGAATGATGCATAACGCACGAAGTTGTAATTCGTTAATGAACAACATATGCTACTATTTATTAAGTTCTGCACACTATTAAGTTAGTATATCGTCAAAATGAAGTGTTGATATCTCAGTCACCTTTACATTATTGTCAGTTGGTCACTTTTTATGTGCCAAAAAAAGGATAAAGAAACACTTTTTACACTTTTGTGTAACAAACCAACGACATAAATGCTAATGCAGTACAGGCATTTGGCTGTTTGGACTTGAGAGCTCTTTTTGAGGGAAGAAGAAGAAGACAATAATACTAGCTGTATGGGGTGATTTAGTTGTGAGGAGCATCGGCTTAGTCTGGCATGAGCTGTTTGGATTGAGGGTTGAAATGGTCGACGGTATTGGGTACGAGATTCCTAACCTCCCGACAACTCATCCAACTGGACATGTGACCGTGGGTCTGGTTTTAGGATTAGGTTGAGACTCTGTCCGTGATTAATTGAAGGAAATGTGCGTATTAGGTTGGTTTTCATTTTCAAATTAGGTGTTGCTTTCTGGAATATATCATCATTAGCAGCAGAACTTTAATCTTTTTAGTTTGACCGTCCCGTCTCTGTAACTGTAACAAATACTTCTACTACCCAAAAAGCACAAAATCTACATCCCTCGTTCCTTCCTACTACTTCCTGTTTTGGGACTCCCCACCTGAGATTGTCCCTACTTTCAAACTTCGATTAATGTAAATTGTGTGTACTGACATGAACAACTTTAGTAGAAAAGCTTCAAAGACTAGCCACCTGCTCATCCTCATGTCGTATCTGTTAAAGCATCTACGGTGTTGGCACCAACGTGTTGATAGTAAGTGCTAATAATTAAAATCTAGCGTCTAGCTAACTATTTTTCTTTGTAATCTTTCAAGTTTTATAGTCACAAAATGTTGGAAATGCAAAGAAAAAAACCAACCTACACAAATTAAATAATAACTAACTTTGTTAAACTTGCTCACCTTTTCCTTACAAACAAACACCACTCAATCTCATTTGAGGGAGCTTTTTGATCAATGCACTTTCTCTTTTGTCTATAGACATGGAAATGTATGCGGTCATAGGCCAGCACCACATGGAAACCCAAGGATTAGACTCCTCTCTATTGCATTGAAGAGAATTTCTCCCCTCTACATTCGAATAAAATTAATTTAAAATTATTTTCAAAAATTAATACTATTCATAATATATTTCATTACTTATATTAATTATACATAAAATTTCATGAAAAATTGACTAAGTTTTGCCATCTAATTAATCCAAAATTTGTTAAAATTTTAATTTATTTTTCACTGTTCAAATGTTTCATGTAAATTGAATGTCAAAATATTCACAAAAGAATATTATTTTTTTTGCATGTTGATCTAGAGATTAAAAGAAAAATAATGACACGATTAAAATTTAGCTTTGAATACCAGTTAGTCACAAATGTATCTAATTACTAGCAAAAATTAAAAAAATGTATATTAATTTTACATATATGGATTCTTATTCATGAATTTTGTCGCGTATAAACTGCATTTAATTTACATATAAATATTCATATATTATCTTACACATGTTGTTCTTCAAAAAATGTGAGCAAGCATTGAATTTTCATTGTACATAGAATTATACCAATTTGCAGTTTGAAAAATATAATAATCTTCCATTTCCACTTTGAAAATTTGATCTTCCTAACTTAAGTGTTATAAGACTCCATAGCAAAATCTTTAAGTTATAAAACCAAAATCTTTGATTAGGATTAGTGCAATAAAATCGTTTAGATATCTCTTCCAAGAAATAAAGAGCAAACAAAAGAGTGAAAGAAAGAAAGAGGGCAGCTAGTGCAGTGAATTTGTATGGCCTTTCGTTTCACTTTTGCTACAAAATTCATGTTCCCAAATACATCCCATTTGCTGGCCCTTTTTTTTTTTGCCGCCTGTCCCCAGCCATGCCCAGTCAGCACGGCATGGCTGGGGACAGGCTAATTTAAAAAAAAAAAATTGTGAGCCGCTGACCTACTGACATTTTTGCAGAGTTTCTGACAATTCGTTCTGCGGCTGTGCTCAATCAGCACGGCAGGTATAGAATGAGAAATGGTGTGTGTCAGAGATACATTTGTGCGATGTTTTTTTTTTAACATATATTCTAAGCAATTAGCCTATAAACCCGCCACTAATAGTAGTATCTATTTGTTATCTTCTTCTCTACTTTTCTTGTTACTGTACTGTCAGCCCCTCTTGTTTTATCTTTGTTCTAGTTTGCATATATTAAAGATTCGAAATTGCCAAAATAATAACTTGAGAGAGCGGATGAAAATTTTATAGTCAAATTAGATGGAGATGAAAAAGATAGCTGTGATAGAGATAGAGGGGAAGAGAGAATGAAATTGATAGGTGATGGCTAGAAGAAGAGCAGAAATGAATGAAGGTTGTGCTAGTATGTTTGCCATTCACTAGGATATAAAAATTTTCCATTTGGATTTCATTTTTTTAAAAATTTGCAATAGTTGGTCATAGTTTGCCATAGAGATACATTTGCTTTTTTGTTTCTAAGCACAATTGGAGTTTGAGGGTTTGAAGAAATTTTTAAAAATTATTTTTTCCTTTTCATTGTATTTCGTTTTTTCTCTTTCCTTTCTTTCTTCTCTTTTTCTCTCTCCCCACACCTTTCTTCTCATTCCCTCACCACTATCATATCGTCACCACATTGGCTGGTCCACACCACCCATAGCGCTGGCCAACAACCTCCCCTCTTCTTTTTTTTTCTTTTCTCCCTCCCTCTTTTCCCTTCGTCCTCCTTCTTTCTTTCTCTGCACCTTCCATCCCCATTTCTCTTACCCCGCCACCCTCCCCCTAAATCACTGGTGGCAATCTCTATAGCGACCTCCTAATCAAGATTTAGGGAAGGGAAGGGTGGCAGGGAAGGAGGTAAGGAGGATGGCGAGGAGAGGAGGAAAGAAAGAGGAAGATAGAGAGAAGGGGGGATAAAAGAAGAAGGAAAAAAAGGACGGGAGGCTGTAGTAGCGGTGGTGGGAGAGAGTTGAGGTAGGGGTCGAAAAAGAAAAAAGGAAAGAAAGAAATTTTTTTGAATATATTGGGGTATATATTTTAAGAACTTTTGAGTGTTTTTTAGTAATTTCTGTAGTTAAAGTTGTTTAAAAAACTTGCAAGAAAAAAACTTCTCAGAAAATTGAGGTGCCAAGCCCTAATTTATGGAACACGCTAGCTAGAATGCGTCCTGGGGGCATACAAATTTTTTGAGTGAAAACTTAACGTGGGCTAGAGAGAGAGGGAGAGAGAGAGCTCAATTTTTTTTTTCAAAAAATACAAATAAGAAAGAATTTAATATTTTTATTATTTTAAAATTGCTTTACTTTTTTGTTTATCACCCAATTTCAATACTAATCCTGACGACATTAAAGTAATACGATATTATTAGATTTTCCCTTATTTTCTTTCTTTGCAAAATCTAGTTTCCTATCTCCTTCTCTTCTATCTCTTTTTCTTTCACTGGTATTAATAAGTGTGAAAAAAGTAATATAAAAAATCCTTTTATTTTTATATTTTTGGAACTCTTGAGGAAAAAAAATGAATGAATAACTGTTTCAACTTTTTTTATTTTTAATTATATATACAAAGAGTAAATACATTAAAAAAAAATTTGAACGTACTGGTTAAATTAACAATGGGATAAAATGTCCAGAAAATGTTATAAAATAAAGCGATTGTACCGCCATAATAACAACCGACAGTAATATTATAAATAAAAAGGTGTTTTTGTTTAAAATTTGTTAACATACTAAATTAAATTACCTATGAGAGTGAAGTGACTAAAAAAATAATATTAGCAGATAAATTAATAGTAGTGATATTATTTGGCTGGATAAAGTGATAATAACCCGCTTTGGCCTTTCTTTCTTCGGAAATATCAAACCCAAATTTCTCCGAGTATGCCGCAGCGTAGGCACCAGTACAGTTAATGAATGTAGGAGTCCCACGGATCACATTCAGCCCAAAAGCACGTAAAATGCAAGGAAAGACGCAAATCTCTAGTATACTTCTGCCGTACACGAGACCTTCACGCAAGGTGAGTAGTCAAAATGGAACCACAGTGGCCACCACCTAGTTGGTGAGGTGGGAGGCAAGAGATCAATAATTGTCTCCCAACAAAAATATCACATTTAAGTGACTTGTTTCCAAAAAAAATTTAGACAAATGTACTGTATATCCATCTTGTATATCCATCTGGTCCGGTGGTGATTCAATCCCATCTGATTTATTTCTGAGCCTCCTTAAATCCACCCCCCTTTCTTTTAGTGTAAGATAGATTAGGTTTATCGTTTCTGAAAAAGAAAAAGAGTAGTCAAAATGGTTCTAGCCAATTAAAAGTCCCTTGACCCGACGTTACGAGTCAAAATGGTTCTACCCATTTCCATTAAGGCCTGCACCAGTCTATGTCAAGAGCGTAAAATTTTACAGGTGGTATTGTATCCAATGCACCGCCAAGAAACTGACATGTACAACCTCGACCTAGTTACCACACAACCAGTAAGCAAAAAACAAAAGATGTGTAAAGTAACAGCCTACATTGCTGTCTACATTCAACTTGATAAATAACCCATGTCCATCTTAGATTAGGATAGTATAGTTAAAAAGTGACGATAAACAAAAAAAAAAAAAAAAAAAAAAAACGTCCACAATCAAAACAATGCATAATATTCCAAACAAAATCCAAATGTAAACTTTGTAATATGCCGATAATGATACTAACCCAACAACCAATAAAGCACTCGTATGAACTGTAAGAAATCACACTGATAGACAAAAAAAACTGCCTATTTAACACGAAACTGAAAACACTTTACAGAAACAGAAACACCGCAAACATCTAAGTAGCAGTTGTTTCCACTATGATTTCAAACTGATTTTTCAGAGTCTAAAAGACTCTGCATGAATATCAACAATTTAATAGGGGAACCATAAATCATGTAAACAGAAAGCATCGCAAAGAGCCTCATAACTCATGGAGGTGAATGGGTCAGTGAGGAGATGGAGGACCTGGAGGGTGATGACTTCTTTGTCTACCACTTCTGGCAGATTTTGAAGGACAGGATGACAACAGAGTTGGATTAGAAGGAGATATAAACCGACTAGAATGGCTTCGTAGCTTTTTCTTCTCATACACCCTGTCTTCTGCTCTGACATGTCGGACCTTTGTCTCATTCAAGCCAGCTGGAAGAACACAGTTACACAGAAAACCTACAAGATTATCAGCAGACGAATAAATTCAAACTAGTCACAAGATTACATGTTTGTCATGATGCAACTCATCCTACTTTGACACTTTTTATAGATCAACATTGACACCACAATTGACAAGTAGATTAGAAAAATCAAATGGTCACATCCAACCAGTTCCACATCTATACAAGGATTTCCATTTTTAAAATTTCTCATATTACAACTGGGTTCAATGAGACGGCCTAAAAACATCAGCAATCTTACACTCACAGGACCAATAAATCATGAAGTTTAGGTGCATCACAAGCAGTTGTATTTCATTGGCCACAATAACATCTTCAACACTCTGGTTCAGTAGGAAGAGACACAAAATATAAATTAAAGGAACCCCCAATCAAGTTTCCCTTCTCTTCTAAAGCACAACTCCAAGGGCAAAAGAGCAACCAACATCCCAAAAAAACAAAAAAAGAAGATCAGTGTCCTCATAGCCACTGCCTTAGTGGCGTCAAGTGTGGGTTTAATCTTCAAGAGCTAATTATTTTAAAAATGACTTCATCATGATCAGAAAGAAAAAGACTCTGATAATAGAATTAACGTGGATAGTTGATAAAATTGGAAATCAGCAAATAAAGTTGCTTTGTCACTTGTTGAAAGAAATCTTCAGCACCGAAAAGAATAAGCAGTCCAAGTAGACCAAAGTAAATGAACAAAAAGATTGATAGATAGCTATTGCCAGGAGACAAAACACGGGGATCTATTCACAAGTTCAAGAACTTGTGCAAACAACTAGATGCTGAGCAAGCTATTACCAAGTCGTGCTAGCCGATTAACCCAGCTAGGAATTGGTTTCCTCGTTAAGCGCAAGCACACATCATTACAGAAATGATTGCAGTTTTTGGTAATGAGATTGTATGTGTTGCCAGAATACTCCTCTGCTAGTTTCTCCATGAATGCACGGACTTCTTTAGGACCCAAATCTGTTCTACCAATCAAGATCGATTTTCTGAAAGTGAACCCTGGGCACTGTTTGGGTTCTACTTCAAATACCCCAGTTGTTGAATGTTCATGTGCACCAAATGCATATTCCACCCCATGAACTGCAACAAAGAAAAAACTGAGGAATGTATCAAAAAAATATTAAAAAAAACACAGAAAATCAAACAGTCGAGGGAAATTCATCCCAAAAGAAAAATATTGGCTTCAAGTAGCATAACAGATCAAAAGAAGAAGCGACAGGAAGTCATCGGAAACAGAACCTCCTATTGCATGTTACCAGAAATTTACTTAATTTAATTCGAATTTTCCACCAGAAATGTATGTATATCATCTTCCTCTTTTTCCAGAAATGTATGGTACCCACCGGTTTTGTACGGGAGTAGAAATTTGAAAATTTTGAGTGACGTTTTAGATTGCTGGAAAAAGAAAATATAGATTTGAGTTACTTGTCTTTCTTTCTTGACATGTTGTGAGAATTGCTATTAGTGGCAAATTCGCTGAATGTTATTGTCAGCAGCTAAAACTCAATGGAAGGTTGGGGTTAAAAATCCACTAGCACTAGGACTTGTGTTTGGTAAAATTTCAAGAAAACAAACGCTGCCTTTTTTCAGTGACACCAAGTAGATAGCAAGCAATGCTAATTGTAAGACAGCCAGCCCATTCGCAACTTTGCTTATAATGACAAGGGATAAAAAGGAAGCAGTTTTAGATGGAATACGAAGCGTAAGACGAAGCAACCAAATAATTCCGCAACAAAATTTTAGGTTAGTTTACATGTTGAAACATCACAAGAAGGCACCAACTTTTTCCCCTCTTGAATCGGTTCGTAGTTTGAGTAATTTAAGCAAATCAAACAAAAAACAAAACTGAAAAAAAGAACCCAAAATGCAAAACAAATAGTAGTAGTAGTAGAAGTGGAAGAAAAGAGCAAAAGGGGAGAAGAAGAAAGGTAAGTGTTAGATCCGTTATCCAGATAAAAAAAAAAAAAGGAAGGAGAGATAAAGGGGGGAACCTTGAACACCGGAGTGGTAGACGCCGAGGCCGAGCCAGTAAGCGTAGCCATTCATAGCGGTGAGATCGTATACATTGAGGTAAACGGGGGCTGTAGTAGCACCCTTCTTCCTCTTCTTCCCTGATAACACTATCATGCTACACAACATTCTTCTTCTAATTCTGATGAGACACCGGTCGCTTCCTCTCCGTCTTTCTCTTCCCTTTTTTACCCTTTTCCCAATAATAAGATTGATCGCCAGGAAAATCAACCCCACTACCCAGTACTCCTCCCAGCAGCACCACCCCCCATCCCGGCCACCGCAAAACAAAAATGGTGGGTAGCAGCAGCCGTCGTCCTATTTCCTCTGAATGCTAGTACAACAACTATAGTAGGCAGCAGAAAGGAATGAATTACAGAAATAGGAATCCCTAGGAATTAGGAAAGTGGGAGCAGATTTATTGGGATTGTAAAAGAAGGAAGGGGTTGTAAATCTATAAGTGGGCCGGGAGTGGGAATGAAATTATGCAGTACAAGGAATTTTAAATAACTAATAAATAAATAAAGGGCAGGAGATATTATTAGACTTGAACTGGTTCGAACCAACCTCGATCAACCTTGGGTTTTGGACAGAGTGTTGTTTAAAATTTTATTTGGAATAATTAACGTGATACTTTTTGTGATGCAATGTACGTAAGATAAAAAAGTGATTGAAAATATAAAAAATTGATTAAAAAATATGTTTATGATATAAGTGAAAATATTATTTAGAAAAATGGGATATCCAAACAAATCCCTTATTTGTGTAGGTACCAATTCAAATCGAAACATAATATTAAGTTCGAAAATAGGTTCGAACCAAACTTGTTCAATTTTGTTTGTTTAGATATCAATTCAAACCCAAACATAATTTCAAGTTCGAAAATATTAATAAACCAATAACGATCTTCACGTACAAGGAATTTTAAATAATAAATAAATAAAGGAAGGAAGTATTACTCGACTCGAATCAGATTCATTCAAACTTATTTGTTTAGATATCAATCCAAATTCAAACATAATTTCAAGATTGAAAATATTAACAAACCAATCACGATTTTTACGTTATCCGACTCGACATGTTCAGGAACATATAAAACAAGTAAATTTCATAAGAATATATCTAATATTTCTTTCCTTAAATTCATTTCTTTCCTTCTCGTATATTGTTTATCTTATAAAATAACAAACATATAACATTCTTATCTCTTGAATAGGTATAATTAATTTTAATCATATCCGTAATTCGTCATAATAGATTTCTTGAATAAGTATAATTTACTTTAATCACATCCTAATTTATCATAATATATTTTTTGAATATTAGAGAGCAAAAATTAAGGAAAAATAACAAATTAGGGTGAAAAATTCTATATAATAATATATGAAATTTCAAACCAAACCAATCCAAATTTTGATTATATGTGCTTGACATCAGTACTAAGAAAAGTCAAGCCAAACTTCTGGTGAACATATATCACAAATTTCAATCCAAATTTGATCAATTTCTTTCAAAAAATTATCAAACACAAGTCAAGTTTAAACATTTCTTTTAATCTTCAAACTAATTATAAACATACTTCTATCCAACTCATTGAACCTTGTTTCTTTTTTTTTGCCGCAATGATAATATTCTTATAAACTAACCTATCATATTCTACAAGGAGCGGAAGCCTAAAGAGGTGTCCAACTCATTAAACCTTGTTTTTTTTTCTTTTTTTTTTGCCGCAATGATAACATTCAAGTCTAAAGAGGTTGGATAAGTAACTAGCAAGTATCCAGACTTTCACTACAAGTAAAGTTCGAACTCTCGACTTACAGTTCAAAGAGAGACTTAGACTCTGTTTGATAACCCAACTCAACATTTAAATTTAATGGATTCATATTTTAACATGTTCAAAAGCGTTGATAACCAAAAATTGAACATTTAAATTAATTAAGTAGCACTATATTTTCTAGGCAAAATTTGTTTCCAAAATTAAGTGATAAACTAAACTATTCACTTATCACTGAATGTGATACACACTCAAATATATTAGATTTAATAATTAACAATTTAATAACTTAATGGATTCGTATTTCAGATTTTACTTTTATCAAACACAGCTTTAGTCCCCTTTTTGGTAGCCACTGAGCCAAAATTCAATAATTTATAAGGAGAGAAAGATTAAAGAGATTGTATAAGGGACTAGCGGTATATGAGTCTGATTAGACCAACAAGTGTTTAGGCACCGAACCTTGTTTTCAACCCTAACTATAGTAGCATGCCTGGCATATGAGATGAGAATAGAAATTATAGTTGTAAATTAGCAGTACACTAGTACTTGTTAGTGGTAAAAGGTTAGCGGTATTAAATTCATCGTCCAACTACTTCTTTTTTCTCCTTTGGATAAAATTGTAACTTGAAAAAAAATACTATATCATTTACCTCCTTATTCGTTTCTTTCCTCCTTTAGCTAGTTTGGGAGTTTAGAATAGAAAAGAAAAGAAGAGAAATGATAAGTTAGAAAAGAAAGGAAATGATGAGAAAGAATCCGAGTTTTTGTCTAAGTTGTTTGGGAGTTTTAAGAAAAAAAATAAGGCAAGTGATTTTTTTTTTATTTGGGAGTTGAAGACAAATGAAAGAAAAGGTACTCAAACAAGTTAATTTACAGATATGCCCTTTCTTTAAACAAATGTGAATTAAGTAAGTTGATGGAAATTTGGTCGTTTGCATGAAAACTATAGAATAAAATATGTAAATTACTTATGCCAAAGACTTCAGATCACGTAGGTCCAATAGATACAAGTTAACAATTACTACAATAGAGTTATGTCAATAACTCTATATAGTTTCATTATCATTACATCATTAGAACTAGTAATGCCAATAGAGTTATGTTTACAACTTCCATATCAGTACATCCTGATACACAACAGTAGAATCCCAATTCCAGATCCTAAAGCCAAAAATATTAAGGGATCTACATAATTACAAAAGATATTTTGCATGCTTTTACATCTTGATACAAAAACTCAAAAAGCTTTTCTACATGCTTTTACATCCCGATGCAAAAAATATAACTAAAACATGTTTTATCTCCAAAAGACCAAAACAATGAGAATGTGTAGGTGTCAGCACAGCTCATTTTACATGTTGAATTGTGTTCCTATTTTCATCCAAAGGGGCTGAATGACGAAGACCATCCATCATTTTCCCAATATGCATTTGCATCAATTTTCCCAATATGCTCTTGCGCCTTTCTGCTGGACAACCAAAAAATGCTCTTGATTTAGCTTGGCTTTAAGTCAAAAGAGATAACAATCATTAATAGAGTCCACTTCAACTCCAATATTGGTTAGTTCCTTGTAAATCTCGTTTTCAATATACACGCATTCTTTAGAATTTTGAAAAATAAAATTTTCCTCTCTTATTGCATCAACAACATTATCAAGTGCACCTTTTATAATTTCAAGTTCTTCATAAAAAATGGGCAGATTTCTTTTTTTTTTTTTTTCCTTGAACAGATGACGTATATTATACTAATTTTTTGTTGCAAGTTTTGAAAACTTTTATACCAGTATTTTTAGTTGTGTTGTCAAAACTCTCTATAGTGATCTAATTTTGAGAAAGAAGATAGTCGATGTCAATAAAACTTTCCAACTCAGTACCATTTGGTTCATTGGCCCATCTATTGTGTGTTTCTTTTGCTGTTTCAGCACCTTGTCCAGTACCTCGATTCTTAGCAAATAACTCTTATAATTTATCATAGTTATGGATTTGTTTTGTCTTTCATTTTTTCAGCATCCGATTTTTCCTAAATAAATAGGAGTATTGTTACAATAGGAATTGAAAATGAGCAAAAAAAAAAAAAACTAAATTTAAAGAGCACATACCTTTAAAAGTTGCTCCCAAACTTCAGGTTCAACAATCCAAGTTTTTGTCATAAGACTTCAAGAAAAGCCACTAAAATTTTCATTTCTAAACAAGTCATAACACTCATTGCAATGCAATTTAAGTGTCTTCATTCAATTCATCAAACGATCTTTGGTGAAATCCTTACCAAGTTTATCCTTCAATTCCTCGACAATGTTGTTATAAGCTGTTGTTGTGGATGTTCCATCAACTCGATACCCTTCATAGTGCTGATTCAATAATGATTGGATATAAGCATCATCCATGGATTGTGTCCATTTTAAGTGTTCTTTCTTAACTTCCTGATCTTTCTTCAAATCTTCACCCATTTCAAATGCTAAATGGTAATGATAAGATAGTAAGCACAATTAGTAGCAAATAAATATTTTAAACAATTGCAATATCTTGATAACATTGTGCATGCACCAAAACAAAACCTGAACATACCATTTAGTACATGTTAGGAAGTTTAGAGCTAAAACATATTCAGAAAGTTTACAGCACTAAATTCAATTTGATATTTGCAAGGCTATTTGATTTCCCAAAGATTTGCCTTGTGATGAATCTTCTTTAGTACTAGTAGATGCAATATTTCCATTCTCAACAGGAGATTGGTGCGCCAATTCTATATCTACTTCATCAATATATTCCAAAGCTGGATCTACTTCAATCAAAAAGTTGTGCAAAATACAACAAGCAAGAACAATTTTTGACTGCGTATTAACATCATACGTAGGTTGGTTATCACCTATGATTGGAAAGCATTTTTTCAAGACTCCAAATGCTCTCTCGATTGCATTATACAATGATGCTTACCAAAGATTGAAAAGTTCTCAATAATCTCGAAGCCCCTGATCGATTTGAGTACTCTTTTAAATAGTATGTAACCCCTCTATAAGGTGTAAGTAGTCCACTTTTTAATATGAATCCACCGTCAACAAAGTAAAATTTACCTATAAATACTTTAACAGATTACTAATTTATTCAATTATACATATAACAAATTTTAAAATTTAAAATTACCATTAGGAATAATTAATTTGTCTTCTCTATTAAGTGCATTTTTTATGATTCTCAAGTGTGATGCAATCCTTTCCTATCCAGGTAGAACATATGTGAATTTTAAATCAAAAGAGCATGTAACCAATATATTTTGTGTTGGATGCTCTTTCCTACCACGATACCTTGCTATCTCGGCATTGGACACCTTGACACGAACATGATTTCCATCAATTGCACCTACACAATCCTACATATATTTTAGTACATTAATTTTTAATAAGAGTTTGTATGTGAAGTTAAAAATTCAACCTATGTAAAAAATAAAATCACCTTGAAATATGGATAAAACCTCTCACTATTAAGGATTTCTAGTGGTACTTTTTCTCCCATAGGCTATCGTAGAAATTATTCTTCTAAGAATATAACTGTTTTAAGTATTTTATGAAAATGGCAGCTAATAGTTTCAAGTGAGCGATGGAAGTGATAAAATGTGAAGAAACTTAGCAACCTACTATAAGTTGCATCAATATTTCCTCTCGTACATTCTTACTTTCTACAGACTGGTACTTGATAGGTCGATCGACATAATTGCTACTACGAACCCTCCGAGACATAATCAATTTTGTCACTCGACAAATAACCTCAGCAGCAGCTAATTATCGACTTCTTAATTGAATATGAAACTTGTTTAGAACATCATTTGCTTCTTTATCCATCTAAATGTACTAATGTTAGTTGATTCATTTTATAATATTAAAAAAGTCACTGTCATCCATAATTTCACACCGTGACATACCTTATTATTTGCAAAAGCTTTACTCAAGAGCATGAAAGCAATGTAAAATATTTATATCCCATAATAGGGATTCGTGGCCAATTATAAAACATGATGATAATACTCTCCAACAGTCTGTGTGTACTATTTTCAAATAGATCACACCCTCATTTTCACATTAAAATGTAATATTCCTCATTTTGTGATTATGTTTTCACTCAATTTATGTAATCAACATCATGTATATTAATCAAAGTTTTTGTTCTTTGACATATTACTTTATTTCATTGATTTAGGACATAAGAATCCTTTGCAAAAATACATATATTTTATCAAAGGTATATCAAAGTCACAAATTTCTGTAACCCTAAAATCTAAAAAGTAGTATAAGAACTCGTGGAATTTCAATGCAGCCACAGAAACCCAAAAGATATAACAAATTATTATATAAATAAAGCTACTTTCTAGATACATAATTAATCTGTCTTCCCCATCAAAATGCAACATCTCAATAAAAAAATAGCTAAAGAAAATAACAATGAAATAGAGATATACTTGATTAAAAGCCTATTGAAGATGCTGAAGGATACAAATGGCCACCTGTTTCTCGGAGGGAGAAAACAATAGTTGCAAATGGCCACCTATTTCTCTGAGGAAGAAGACAATGGTTAGATAAATTGAAATGATGTGTTTTGGCGAGGATTTTGTAATAGAGGGATTCATTAGGGATTAAAATTTTTTGTATCAAGGTTTTAAGGGTAATATTGTCATATACGAAAACTTACTTAAAACTTCCGTGCTTGTCTTCCTTTTCCGCGCAACTTTAGGCGGAAGGTTTTCCAAAACATAAAGAGAAGTGAAATCTTTTCAAATATTTTCTTTTCCTTTCCATTTTTGCTCTCAAATAATGGAAAATGTTTATTATCCTTTTAAATTTTTTTTTTTTCATTTCCTTCCTCTCAAACTAGCTATAAAACTCAATCTAAAAGAAAAATCAAGTTCTACCAACTCTCTGCCTTTATTCTTCCTTCGATTTCCTCAATCGAAATAATGTCTGATTCATATTACTACTACAATCCAAATAAGAAAAAATCAAATTCCTCAAAAATTTTTCCTTTGATTCCTTGATTCCAAATGGTGCATAAGTCATAGTACTAGTAAGACCCAAATAAGAAAAATCAAATTCCTTCAATTTTTTTTTATTCAATTCCTTCATTCCAAATATTTCCTTAGTCATAGTACTATGTACGAAAAAAAAGCAATTTGACTGCCCCTCCCTCTTTTTCTATAAGTTGGAGGTTTTGAACCTAATATTTTACACTTATAATTTCTTTCGCTTTATCACTCAACCAACCCTCGCCTATAACTGGTGATATTGTCAGAATAGAAAATTTTCTGCCAGAGCAATTTTATAATGAAATACCCAAATTGCCCTCCTCTAAGTCAATAGCCAAAAGCAGTCCATTTGCTTAATGAACCCGCCAAACACCTTTGACCCATCCCTAGTCTCTTCTATCTTTTGACTGCCTATTTCCCGCTGCCTCCGACTCTCTATCGTTTTACTTTGTCTTATAACATCCATAATTTCGGTCCCGAAGATCCTCTTATATCTGAAAGTTGGTATTCATATATTCACGAATTTTTTTAATCTTCTTAGATGGCAAAACAAAACTAATAAATACGTGTTCTTGTTTTGCTTTTTCATTCATTGAACTGAACAAAGAATATGAAAGTTATTTATTTGGGGGTTATTTGATAGTACTAGTAATCACAGAAACCGATAATAGAGTGAAATTTTGGTATAAAAATTGTTACTTTGGTCTAAAATAAAAAAAAAAGGAGTTGGGGCCCTGGGACTGTAAACTGAGATTGTGCTCGGGTTTGATTAACAGTCCAGTTCATCTGTCAAGTTTTTCAATTAGGTTGGTATTGTAATTTATGTTGCTTGTGACGTAAAGATTGCTTTGACATAATCTACCAGCGGGTTATCATTCTTATCAATGTTGGAGCTGCAAAAAGTTGGCAATGGATTAATCACTTTAGAAACCAACAACTTTGGTTGTTCGCCATCACCAAAACTTTAAAGCTTGGTGGGATGCGAGGTTAAGAGTTCAAATCTTACCTTTCATCAATTGTGCACAATATGTGGTTTCTTCAAAAAAATATATACGAGTGATTAGTGCACCCGTATGACCTAATAATGGTTCAATTCCCATCAATTCCCCCGTAGGATCTATTTGTGGGGCCGACAAAGGTAGATGAAATGTTAAAGTGATTGACTAATTAAGGGTAATCTAGGCACTTTGAACAAAATTACTTTGGCAAGAAATTGCTTTGACAGTATCGCTAACTCTCCCCCATTAATTGCCTTATTTGACACATAAGATCACGATAATTTTTTTTTGAATTTTTAACGGATGTTCAGTACTAGTTAGCGTACCTAAATTACACACAAATTACCATATAAATATATACAATCATAATTATTACATCTCTTACATTTAGATACTTTCATGAATTAACTATACACTTCCAAAAGAAAACTCTAAAACCTAAAAGTTTCTTTTAATGAATTTGGTTCTTTTTTCAAATTCACTACCCATCTTACTTAAAAAAATATGGATTTTCAAAAAATATTTAATAATAAGTTAAATTAGGTTATTTAGAATCAAAGATTAAAAAAAAAAAAAACTTCATTGACATTCTACATCCATTTCCTTATGAATTAAGTTTAATTGCATCTATATCCCTTGAGGTTTAGCCAAATTACGAAACCTACTCTCTAGTTTGGTCAAGCTACAGTTAACCTTGAATGGTAAAACATTTATCAAAGGCCCACTCGCAACAACTGCCGTAAGAGATACTGCTTATATCGGCAAAATATATACTTGAAAGCCCTAAAATATCATTTTGCAAATTGAGTTGATTATATTTCCCTCCGTTAGGTTTGTCCAAAACACATATACCTCTCACGAGGTTAGTCTGAATAACCTAATTAACCATGTAGTTTGTCCAGATTAGTCCAATAATTTAAACTAGTGCTTTTAGTACACTTTAGGTGTGTGCTTATTTCAAGAAAATGTATGATTATTTTTTTCATATTAAGTTACATATCATGGTAGACATATACGTATTTATCTGAAAAATTTAATTACTACTTTAGAGGAAGCTATTGTATTTAAATAATCATGGGGAAAAAGTGGAATTGTGAGGGAATTAGTGCGAGAAAGTTGTAATTTGATCTCAAAGGAATAACTCTTTGCTTATTGTGGGGTGTTTTTTTCGTTAATATATTAGGACTAATTTGCCCTTATACAATTAATGGTATATTAAAATTTTAAAAATGTGACACTATAAGTTTACACCATATAGTGTTGCTCTCCCTTTATATATTGTATAGATATCAAAATTTTTATTAAATAAACATTTTCAATAGTCAATTGCATAATTTGTATCAACTGAAACATAATTTTTCAAGAAATTCTCAAAATACCAATTAATTACTAATCATTCGTCCAACCATTCTTCTCTCCCTAAAAGTTCTAACTAATGTAATCAAAACTTCAACTTCATAGTATCAAACCTTTTCCTATCTCAATATGCAAATAATCAAATTCTCTTTAAAAAAAAAATCTATTCTAAATCCAACTCTAAGCATTAAATTTTGTACAAAGGCCTCCATTTAAAAATTAGAATTAAACCCAACAAGGACGCTTGTATAGAATTAAGAATAAAAGATTTAATGTATTATGGATAAAAGATCATAAAAGTCTGGCTAAGTTATGTTATCCTATCAAATTATATATCTAAATGTAATGAATGATGTTTCACGGAAAGAATGGGTTGAGAAAGTGTAGTCGTTGCTAGACAAATCGTGGGCAGAAGGGGAAAAAATAATGGAGAGAGAGAGAGAAGGGAAGAAAATTTCTTAATTTTTCTTTTATTTTTCATTTTTTTAATAGTTCGTAATTGTTTTCTTTCAGTTTAGGTTTCATTATTTCTTGGACATTATGGAAATTTCTTATGAACATTTAACTATTCAAAGGGTAAATTTGCTTTCTTTGGACAAACTACAAAACCTTTTTTTTTTTTTTTTTATTTGGGTAATTTGAACACACCTGAATGGAGGTAAATGTAGTTTTCTGAGGAGGGTTGGGTTGGGTTTGACGCTGTCACTCACAGCGTGGTAAATGTAATTTGATTAAACCTCAAAGGTGATGGACGTAATTAACCCTATGAATTATGATGGTGAAATAATTATCATCAGAGAAAAAACAATGAAAATGATAAACTTGAAAAAAGTCTCTATTTTTGGCATTTCTCATGTAGGGGTGTCAATTGGACTTTTTGAGTGAGATTTTAATAAGTTCAAACTTGATGCATAATTTATATGAATTTTTGGGTTTTGATCTTTCGGATTTTGGGTTCATATTAAAAGCTCAAGGCTTAACTCAGACTATTATATGAGTTTTAGGTTCAAATCGAGTTTGGTTTAAATTCATAATTATATATAATATATATTTTATAATTATGAATTAATAAAAGTTTATATATATTATCATTTTATATCGTAATAAATATAATTATAAATTATAGATATTATTATATATATATTACATATATAATTATACTCATATATGAATCGGATTTTAATCGAACAAGAGACTAGTATGATTCAAACTAAACTTATATTTAATTTAGCTGTAATATTTAGGCACAAACTCTATCCAGCCCAATTAAAACTCAGGCTCAGTGAATTTTTTCGGGTCAAATGGGCCGAATTGGAATTGATCCGATCCAATTGGCAGTCCTGTTCTAATGTTCTCGTCGTAGTGTTTCTTTAGGTGGGAAAAATTGATGGTGGCGGCAACAGGCGCAATAAGGAATAAAGGCGGGGGTGATAAAACCCTCTCCTGTCCTGGAGTTTTGAAGCACAAACATTTGAGGAAATTGGAAAAACAAACATGGTTGGATTTCTCCATACTTGTTCTTGGCGAAAAGTACCGCTGCTATCGCTGTTTCGCCAGTACCAGAGTTGCTACTTCCGGCAGCAAATTTTAGTATTACCATGTAATACTACTATTACCACCACTACTACTGGGACTGGGAGCATTAGGAATTTTACCACTGACAAACCCAAGTTAGGAATGTTACTAGTGAGATCAGCTAATCTGCAAAGGTATTGCCACAGCAGCGGCGGGAATAAGATTGAGACTCCAGCGGCAGCCGCTACAAATTCTCCGCCTCCATTCGAATCCAATATCCTCAGACTTCTAGCCGCTCACATCCACCACCGCTCCCTATATCACCCGCCGCACCAGGTAAAGGCAACTCTCACGCCCCCATTCATTTCGTGTATCCTTTTCTAGTATTTTTCTGCAAAATCGCTTTTTTTTTTTCTTGTTTTGTTTTGTGTCTGCTTCTTTTATTTTACACTACAGAAGAAAAATCAATCTTTTTAAGGTGATACTCCAATTCATCAATCTGAGCATGTTTCTGTGTATTGTGTTGCTCCAGAAGATAATGACTGTTTTGTTCTGTCATTCAGTATTGCTCTTTCCCTCTCTCTGTGTCTCTCTTTTCCCTTTTGTTTCCTAGTCCAGTAATAATGGAAAAGTCCGACTTGTGATAAAAGTTCGGAACTGTCTCAATCTTGGTGCTTTCCCTCCAAAAAAAAAAAAATAAATAAAAATAAATCTTGTTGTCCCCAACCAATCTCAGGGGGTAAGCCACAGAGGTATAAGGGGAAAAAAAAACAGATGTTAGAATTGAAAACCTTCTTTAAAGTGAAAAAGCATCACTTAATCTCGCTGAATGTACGATTTGTATATCGGTCCACGTCAACTAATAAGACTAAACCACATTGACTTCTTTGTTGAACAAAGGGTACGGTGTTGGATTCAGTTTCTCTGTCTACGAGTACCTACATTTACAATTCGACATGCATTCACATTTCGTGTGGACTTGTAGCAATCAAGGAGGCCAAACACTTAAACCTCATCAAAAACATTAGTTCAACTGATACTGAGTAAATTCTTTCCAGATTGGTTATGAAAAGGATTGTATTATTCACCATGGACATTTCTCATCAATCAAGGAGGCCAAACACTTAAATCTCATAAAAAACATTAGTTCAACTGATATTGAGTATATTCTCTCCAGATTGATCATGAACAGGATTGTATTATTCACCATGGACGTTTCTGTAGGCTGAAAAGAATGCTCCTAATCTTTGAACGATAGTGTAATGTTTAATGCCTAAATGTTTTCTTATGCAAGTGCTTAAATCTCCAGGTCCCATTTGAGGGACAAGACCCAAAAAAGAAAAAAAAAATCTGAATAATCTTACTGTCTGTTGTTGGATGAATGGAATGTTTTGTTTGTCTTGGGTTAACTTAAGTTAATGGCTGCTATTAAGGTTATTTTACCAAACTGAAGCACCATAGAATGATACTAAGACCAGATATTAATACTTTCATTTTACACTGAAGGTAATCTATCCAACTTCCTTAAAATATATACATTTTTTCCTCCCGTATATCTGCAGTTTGTTCAAACGTTAATCATTGTTCTCCATTTCTCAAGGAACTAAGGAATTCTAATTTCTGTTTTCTTTGATTATTTTCAATAGCCTGTTACAGAATACAATGGCTTTACAGTAGAAGATCGACCTGGTGAGCAGTGGATCACCTTGAGAGGCAAATCTACTGAGGATGAGCACATTAAAATTGAAGCTACAATGTTTGACGGCTCAGTTTGCTCCCCACCGTCTGCTGCTGAATGCAGCGGGGAAGATGTGCGTCTTCATATTAGCTTGCTGGTTGACATATGGAAGGGGGATGGAAATGAGTTGTTGGAGTTGGTATGCTCAGCCTGGCCAGACTCCTTAGAAATTCAGAAAGTGTACATATTCAGACGTGACAATTCACCAATTGGGCCTTATATGGGACCTAATGTCAGGTATGACACAGTTTCTTTCTTTGAAGTGTAATACCCTAATGCTTCTCAAAATTACTGAACCATTTGATGATAACGGGCCATTTATGAGGTGGTGATGATAAAACATCAGGTCTTGCTCCCTTTTTCTTTTTTTGGGTCCAAAATCTTGTGCTTCCTGTAAGTTGGTTCCTTTGATCAATAATAAAAATTATGTTGATCGTCTCACCAATTGAGGCTTTGTGGCGACACTGGGATTGTGTTTATTTTCTTCAGGGGTTTGAAACTTGCACTGGCGAGTGGACTTTATGAGTTTCTGAGGACAAGGGGAGTAAATGATGACCTTTCCTTATTTTTGCACGAGTACATGATGAACAAGGATAAGGGTGAGCTCATTAATTGGCTTGGAAAAGTTAAAAAGTTCTTCGAAACATAGAGGTATGATTTTTGTCTTTCTTCTGTTAGACTGCCATTGTCCAACTTTTGTCTATAAAGTCTGTACCGGATTCGAGTTGGTACTATTCATGCTTCTACATTAATGCATCATCTGAATCAATTGAAATGTGGACTAGGTGTCAGTAAAGAATATTTTGCAAAACCATAGTCATTTAGTTGTCTAATTTGTCCACTTGTATATGCCAAGTTGTAACTTATATGCAGCGTGGAGTGGTTGTCCCAGGAAATGAGTCTCACTTTTTATTTGCATTATGTTCATGACTATCTTGAGTTGGTGGAAGAAAATTTCAGTTTTGGTACTTCTACTCTCTCATCCATTAACTTCTTTCTTTGTTCTTTGCATTTTCGATCTTTTCCTAAGAACGAGTATGACCAAGACTCATTATAATCGCTACTTCGATTGGTGTTTGTCATGTTAAATGTCACATCCAATAGCAGCACTCCCTATCAAAATCTGCACCATGAAAAGTGACAATCTTTTGTTGTATAGAGAACACAATGATTAGTTAAACGACTCATTAAGCTCATTCTGATGTTGTAGTATGTATTTGCAGTTGACAGCTTCACATTGTTGTCGTGATCTTGGTCCAATCATGCATCAAGGACTATAAACTTAAATGAAACTTCTGATAGATCCGTGAATAGCTTCTGAAGTTGGCAGTAGGACACTCAATTCTCTCGAGGGAGATGGAAAATTTCATTCTTTCCCTCCCAGCAGAAGTTTCCTGGCAGAGGAAGAATTCGGGTACTTTTCCCTCTATGGTAGCATGTTGCTGTCAGACTATACTTGGAAGAAATCATTTGCGTCTCAAGGAATCCTCAACCTTTGAGTGTCAAATGGCTCAACTGATACATTTCCGGTTCAGTTGAATGAAGCTTATGTTGTTTCTGAGTCATTCGAAGCTATTATTTTTACGTGTGTGTGGATACGATATTTGCCTGATTGCTTTAGAGAACCCTTAATTTAGTACTAGTAGTTTTGTAAAGTGGCTGACAATCGATTTGATTGTGACAGTGACTTAGAAATGCCATTATCTATTCCATACATTTCGTTTTTCTCATGAGCAATTCTATCAAGCAATCTCCAGACTAAAAGAACTTCAAAATTTTAATCAATTTTGGTTTCTAGGTTGCAAAATTTTTGCTGGAGAGGAAATTTAGAGTGACTTCAATGCTACCTCTAAATCTGTAGTAGAAGCGCGCAAAGTATTCCCACATCTCGTAGTTGGGCTGTGTGGGGAAATGGTCGGAGAGATCTATGGAAGAAAAGCCGAGGATCTAGATATAAAGGTTCTGTGGGGGTAATTCGGTCTTTTCATGGCATCATGTGTTTTGCACATGACCAATTTAATAAAAAACTGGGCATTTCTTGCTAATTGCACATGATTATGAAACACGTAATATCATGGGGGAATTGTTGCAATTGAACGATCAAGAGGGCAGAGGGAGAAGAAAATTTTTTTTGAGGGGATATTTTAGAATAAACCTAAAACAAATTTTAAAAATATTAGAAGTGTTTCGTTAAACTATTATAATTAAGAATACTAATAACTGATGTAAATCAATTTAAAGCATCTTAACGGCTATAAGATTATACTTCATCATAAAATGATGAAAACTTTTGAAAATAAAATTAATAAAATATTTAGAAATCATGTAAGGCCAAGCAAAATAATTATTTTTAAAAAGTCACGATACACAAAAAACACATAATATTTAAAACAAATTGAGTTGTATAAGATAGAAAGAGAAATAGAGAAATAAATAATTATTGTGTAGTTTGCTCCGTGTGCTGCAAGACAGGGGAGTGAATAAGGAGGATAGAGAAATTATTTATTTTTATTACAAATATATTTTCCAACGTAACTTTTTATCTTCTCAATCATCTTTTTATTTGTCGTACATCTCATCGTAAAAAGTGTTATAGTGATTTTCTAAATAATATTTCAAATAAACTCTTATCCAAACACACTTAAGTGTTTCTATATCTACCAGTTAGATGTCAGAATGGCGTGAGGAGGGATGCGAGGATTAAAACAATAGTGAAATGAAGTAAATAAATGTGTGCATATTAGGTGGGGAGGCAAATCATTCATTGCTGGCGTGAGAAATACAGACTTGCCACCTGTTAACTATAACCCCTCAATGACAATGGGTTTTTGAGGGATTTTCTTTGGTGTAAATACGTGTTTGGTAGCAATTGCATTGCTATAGGAATAAACTCATTTTTATTATTATTATTTTTTTGCATCATCTCTGTGTCTTTGCTACTCAACAGAATTCCCAGTCCTCTTTCTCAATCTACACCAAGTTCTCAATCTACACCAAGTTCTTCGCGAATTGGTGATGATGGAACAATCTCAAGAAATTCAATGATCATAATTCAAATTTCACATTTGATTTCTTGTGGTATAACAAATCAAACAGACCAGAATCCATAGCAAATCAACATCAAAACCTAAATATGTTATTGAAACATTTCTCTTCATATTATGCACTTGAATTTATGGTCAATCAGCATTAGTATAGCCCCGTAAGTGCAAATCCTTCTTAGCCATTAAAAAAGACATCATGGCAGCAAGAATTAGACATAATTGACTGCCAGTGTTTTGGATCTACTACAATTTTGAGTGCAAATCTCTAGAAAAAGAAACCCATCATGGCAGTAGATCTGCCTTCCTCAGATTCGAATATCGATTGGGAGAAGAGCAAGAGTAGTGGTGGAGAGAGAGGAAAGTTGAGCCTTTGTGATGGAAGAAGAGGAGAGAGAGAAGAAGGGAAAGGGGGGAGGGGAGGGAGAGAAGGATGAAGAAAATGATCCTATGTAGAATAAGGCCATTTTCAATTCCGAATTTTGACAACATTAGTTTTTCTTAAAGCACTCCCAGACAATGCAGTCTAAACGGATTGATCGTTGGTTGGGCACGTAACGAATTCTCATCCTGATCACAATCAAATAGCTATTTCCTTCAGCAACGTGTTGACTTTTCTTTCATTTGCGCCTTCTAGACTGCTTTGAAAATTTGCCGACAAAATTTGCCTTGTTTGGCAAAGTGAGTTTTTGCCAAGTTTGTCTTTTACCAGTTTCTTAACCATTTTAATTACAGCAACATTAAAAAAACTTCTTAAAAATTTTAAATTACACACTTTAAAATATCTAAAACACAAAAAAAAATTTTCTTTCCTCCTTTCTTCTTCCACCTCAACCCACCACCGCTTCTGCTGCCAGCCTAGACCAGCCGGCATCGACCACCTCTTTTTTTTTTTTTTTTTTTTTAATTTCTCTCCTCCTCTCCTCCCCTCTCACTTGTCACCCTCCCCCTTTACCCGATCTAGTCAAGCGATCAAAAGACAAGCTTGATGTGGTCGGGAGGAGGAGGAGGAAGAGGGGAAGAGAGAAAAATGCAAAAAAAAAAAAAAATTATTTCTATTGTTGCAACTTCCGACTGGGGAGGGAGAGGTGGCGGGGAAGGAGAGGGGGAGGGGGAAGGGCGAAGAAGAAGAGAGGAAAGAAAAGAAAAAAGAAAGAAAGAAAGAAAAAGAAAAGGAAAAAGAAAGAAAGAAAAAAGGAAAAAAAAAAGTTCACCTGTAACATCTACAATAAGTCACAGTAAAATTTTAGATAAATACTCAAAAACTCATTTGTCAAACGGCCATAATGCTTTATGTTTGAGAAGTTTTGAGAAGCAAAAATTAGATGCAGCACTGTACCATATAGTCAACCGAGTACGTAGAAAGCTAGCCGAAACGTCTAAAAAAAACCAGCTTTTAGCCAAAGAAAGCCTGCATGGATCAGCTTTAAGCAACAAAGAACAGAACGACATAATAAACTAAAAATAAACTATAAGTTTCTAATATATAACACACAATGTAGGCAACAACAAACTTTAAAAAACATGTCTAGCTTTTGCCAGCAAGGCACAACATCTACAAAAAACTTATACCACCTCGATTTAACCTAGTTAGTTAGAAAACCATCAAATCTCAAAACAACTAATAGCTTTAAAGGTTCAGCAACGACATGCTTGGTGAAACCAAAATCCGCCCACCAAAAAAAAGGAGCATCCCAAAAAGTACCTAAAATGCTGTCCAATATCCCTTTCCATGAGCAATCCTTAAGAATAACCAACAGAGAAAGATAAGAGGGAGGGAGGGTCTCAAACTAATAGCCATTGCATATAATTATACTAACACACCCTGTAAAAAATTTATTGACAAACCAGACGGCATGTACAATCAATACAATATACCGAAAAACATGCTACAAGGCACCCGAATGAGAAAGCAGATTGCTTGCTATTTTGTTAACCAATAAATCAGGATTAAAAACGTGCAGACAGCGGCAACTAATGAGAGGATGATGGTATCCATCGACTTTTTCTTCCTTATGGCTGAAAGTATATGGTTGACCTGCAAAGATGCACAGGCATCAGTGAAACTGATACATAGTCTAGTCAAAGAACCATTACTGGCTCCGAAACTTATCCAACATGATTTCTCCTAGAGAATCATGTAATGGCCTAAATTCTTGCATGTATTTAATTTCACTAAAGTTGAAAAACAGGACCTAGCTTATTATCATGCCATTAACATAGAAGCAGTTCACCTTCCCCTAGCTCTTCAAAGATCCAGTTAATAGCAAGTAAAAGCAACATGTAACCATTAAAATAATAATAAGGTTTCTTACTGTTGGAAGGCGGCTGCCAATATTACTAAGCTTTGAATTAATGCCCCCAAATGTAGACCGTTGAAACATGAGAGTTTTAAGGGTTTCTTGAGCTTGAGAGATGACGGTGTCCATCTGTAAAAGAGACTCAATTAAATATGAACCTTTTTTATGAGTAATACTTGGTGGAGGCAGATGGATCAAGAACTTCAAACAAAATCTCCCAAACTATAAAATGGAAGCCCAAATTTCAGCAATATAACTACATTAGGTTAGTCAATAGCAAGTGGGTGAAAATTCTTAAATTTTATCTGAGGAATGTGCGCCCATATGCAGTATCGTGCAAGTATGTTTGCCTACATTTTACTACAACTAATTCTCCCAGTGATAGTTTTAACAGACTATTTTACTACAACTAAAGTAAAAGGTTTATTAGAATTGCCTTCCTTGCATGTCAACCAAACTACCACTAGACACCTGAGCCAGTTGTAGATACTACAAGAAATTCCTTTTATTTTGCTAGTCTAATAACACAAAAACACTGCAGTTACAAACCAAAGTCTGTTACTGCTGAAAGTAGACAGCCATGACATAGAATTCCAAAATGCCCATAATCTTTTCAAGCAGCTTGTCTATTCACTTCTATCTACTTATTCAATAGCCAAGAATCTCACTTGCACGGAGCAAGGAATGCTACTTATTCAATCCTGCAGTAACAAGGAATGCTGCTTCTGTACCAGCAGGATCTTTCTTTTATACCTAACCATCTGTCAGCAAAGGGAAACTTCAACAACACTTGAGGACCAAAAGTCTACGTCATTAATCAAAAACCATACATTGAAAACTAGGAAAGGAAATGCTGAATAGGTTAAAAGCTCAAATTCCCCAAATATGTCTTATAAACATCAAACTTCAAGCTCCTTAAAAGAATTTAGCATCCAATCCAATCTAAAACCAAGCAAGCACAAGCAGCCCAAGAATTTCAAACCAAAGTATGATTCCAAATAAGCAGAATTATTTTCCCCAGCTTTTTCTGCTAAATGATAACTCACCAAACCCATCATATTTGTACTTACAGAATTTTTAGCCTTTTACTCCAAATTAAATGCATCTGCAGAACACTCATCTGGGCTTGCACACCAACAATAAAGGTACTGCAAAACATTTTTGCTAGCAAACAAATTTGTCGGCTCTGCACTATTTGTTGCTCTAACACTGACAAAATTATACATTTCTTTGTAAATCTAGAAGAATTGAAAGGGTTACTTAATCAATGTGCAAAAAAACTGCAGATGTTTCATCAGATTAAATGGTAGGGATAAAAGGATTGCTTCTTACCTGCCCTGTACTCCTAGTAACAGATGCACGCTCCTTTAGTAGGGCTTGCTCATAAGAACCACCACCATCTTCCAAGTCTAATCTTGTCCGATCAAACTCCCTGAAATCCTCTAGCAATGAAGCATGCTCTTTCTTAGCTCTGTGACTGGAGCGCAGCCGGTTAAACTCCTACAAACACGGAGCATATTGAAATTTACATTTAGTTAAGCATCATGAAAATGGCAATGCCTGATGGTTTAATACAAGTTTCAAATCAGCCTAACTTACTTCAATGCCTGTATGCATACTTCAAAGCTAGCGACATGAACAGTGAGTTTTGAAACGATGAGAACAAAAATTATGAGAGGCTCCTAGTCTGACAAATTACCTGTTTTGTACATACATATTTTTATGAAAACATAAACTTGCATAATAAAGCTCAGAAAGAACGTAGAATACGTAAATGTGTACTTCGAGCCATTAAGTAAAGCTTGTAGTTAGCCATTATATTTGGAATGCGTAAGTTGACATATTTAATATTAAGGATCTATTGTGTACTGTCACAAATTTATATTACATTTTATTATCTGCTCATCGATATCCACAATGATCCCTTGGAGGACATGAGTCAAAGTGCTTAACATAATTAATTTCAGTCTTACAAAAAGGATTTTAAAAATATTTATGAGCAAGAATACCTCTTCTGATTTTAGCTCAATAATTTGAAAATTTAGTTCAGATATCTGAGTCCTTGACCTTCCACATTCTCAGGTGGAACAGGTTAAATAAATATAATAGTGATGCACGTATGAGATTACAAAAAGGAATACATAGAATCAGCATTTTTGAGAACACTGAGTAGGCTTAGAAAAGACCGATTAATTGTTCAACATCCCATATAGATAAGCATTTCTGCAGCTTGACGAACACTGATTGGGCTTAGGAACAACAGTTCATTTCTCAACTTCCTATATAGATGGTGAATGCATTGATGCATTCTCCTCCAATCAAATGCAGAAGTAAGATTTTATGAACTTAAAGACCTGAGTAAGATCTTGAAGAATTTCTTGATGTCGAGTTAATGTATGAGAAAATATTTCTGATCCTCCTGATGAAACCCAAGCTTGCATTTGCAAATTCACTTGATGAAGATGTTTGAGCAATTGATCTATTCCAGATTCAAGATCACTGTCACTAGTGCTATCAATCTTTGTAGCAACTAATTTACGATACAAATGCATCTGCTCATCCAATTGTGCTTCCAGCTTCCTTGCCTGGTTATGGAAAAGAGAAACCAAATGGTAAAGTTCATCAAAACCATTAAACAAATGCAAATAAAATTTAAGCTTTCTTCTGGTTGCATGAAAGGAAAATCATAGGAAAAGTTTTTCAAAATCTATTAAAAGAACAATAAAATGAATCTCCCTAGGCTTGAGTCAATTGAATATGAGAAATTGGACATGTGAAGATCAATATTTTACTATAGTGAATGTTATGAATTGATGAACACTTAAGATCCAAATAAATATAGATCTACTGCAGAATAACGAATAAAAAGAAAGAAAAAATTAGAAAACTAAAACACGATGCATATCCTGAAGGCAAGTTTTTAAGTACAAATGAGAACCTACAATTAATGAAACAATACTCTACAACAGATAGGCATTACCTTTGCCAAAACTAACTAGTTCATCATAAACAAGAAGACTTGCTAAAAGCCTGCCACATGTGCTTAAGAAAAGCAGACATGCAGATCTGGATTATTGTCATTAGTATTCTTTTTTTTTTTTTTTTTTAAATGAGGCAATATGAGGATAAGATTGGACAGGTATGCGTTAAAAAAAAAATGTCTTCAAAGAATCTCTTTAAGAAAGCATATACATTTTGCATCAAATTAGAATACCCATATCAATTCATTATATGAAGAATCTCCTAGGATACAGTTAAGAATGATTCGGAACTGGATTATATTATCTCTAAACAGCAGAATAATCTACAAAAACCAATTCTATTTTAAGCATTTGGGAAACCATGTTCATTAAAGACAAGCCATGTCACAAACACCTATTTACATGCTCTCGGGAGTACCTTTTGTAAGTGTTTTTTAAGCCCATCAAATATCCTAGGACCCAAATTTTGATGAAACATGCATTTGACTTGTTTTATGAAAGATTGAACCTCAAATATCTTTTAAAGAGAAATGCTAGCACTGTCAGGAAGGGCCAGCCCTTGGAAGTTGGAAAGCATGCAGAAGTTTTTGGTTGTAAGACAGTCAGATGCACCACAAATTGAAGTCCAGAAAATTAGTAATGGGGGATCCATCTTGGGTGCATTGCACTTCCAGAATAAAGAGGAAAAGCAATAATCTCATCGAACAGTACAATAAAGAGCTTAGATGTAGGAAATCTGTAGCGACGTATTCTGATTTTTGAAGAACGGAAGACTTGTTTTCTCAGATTAGATGTAAGGGAAATCTGCCAAAGCATCTCACATCGCTCCCTATTTAGTGCAAACAATACTATGAAATGCAAAAAGAGACAAAATGTGATGGTCCGTTTGTCAAATTGTAGCAGTACTTAGATGTCTGTAAGGTAACGAATGAGGGGAGTTGCTACAACCATTCCTAATAAAACCCCTGATCGTATTTCCGATACGGGTGATTTGAAACAAACAACTCCTCTTCGAATTGCGGATAGAACATATCAACGCATCAAATTCAACCTAATCCAAGTACCATAAACTGCAAGGACCTAGTTATAAATCGCAATGAAAGGAATTTAAAAAAAAGGATAAATAGATTTGAATCTAAGAAAGAAAGGGGCTCGATTGAAATTGACAACAAATGAATAAATATGAAATGAGTCTCGAACCTGTTTCCGCAGAGAGTCCCAAGAGCTTGGCGGATCCATGTATGACGAGAATTCAATCTAAAACCCAAGTTATTCGCCTTTGGCTTGTTTTTGTTTGTATTTCTTATTATTGCTGCTGGGGGAAAAGGAAAGCTTTCGCTTTTTAGTTTCTAAACTATTTGGATCGGAGGAGAAGATCGTCGATCTTCCACCAGAATTTGGCAGAGACTGAAGATTGATAGAGGTGGGGCGCAATTCACCCGATGCAAGATTAGATTTGATGCTAGACCAGAAAAAAAAAAAGAAAGAAAGAAAATGAATTGTTATTATTGTTATAGATTTGATGCAATTTTTATTATTGTTATCGTATCATTTTTCGTTTGGCCCGTGGGGGTGAGTCAGTGGCCGCAAGAGTTGGTCGTAATTGAAAACTGGTAAATTAATAGCGTTCGCGCCGTGAAATTGAAGTAAAAGAGAACTGATGGAAGTAGTAATACCCTATACTATACCAAGTGGTACCCATATATTTCTAGCCTATGGTATTGCCATCAATTCTTGCTGTTCTTCTTACCCCAAAATTTTTTTTTTTGAAAAAAAAATTCAGTTCTTGCTATTCTCCCGCTTGGTATTGCTTTTGTCCTATAGAAGACTGTAGATTGAGATCTTACATGTACCAAATGCTAGAAACCCAGATACTTTACGCACTGTTTTTGAGTCCTATAATGAGAACAAACTCAGCTTGCTTCAAAAGTGCGATGCATGGGGAGGCTCACACAGAGTAGATCGTAACTAGGAGATACAATAATAGTTTAAGTTCACTTCAACCTCTGAGGATCCATTCCCCAGTTGAGAAGCATTTCACCCTTTAGAATCTTTTTTGAAGTTGAAACTTCAAACTCGCGACTTTTATAGGGCATTAAACTGAATTGTTGCCCACAGTTGACGTGCTTCACTAAGATTCGACCTCCAATAAGCATAATAATTGCAGTTCAAGGGCACTTGCAAGATCATTTTCCCAAAATCAACATCCAAATTCCACTAAATACATAATTAACAAGATATCAAACATCAAAAATCCCAGGTTAAGCTTTGGTTTGGAATGAGAATACAATTAAGTTCTATTGACTGCAACATATCTTCACGTGTAGATTGTTTCAAACAGTACACGTACAAAAACCAGCTGTACATTTTGTTGAATCCGGTAATACTAGCATGAGATCTCCCCAGTGATATCAATCTAAGATGTTTCATATCCTCCAATACCATGTTCTTTATCAATCCATTAACAAGAGTTAAGAAGACAAGGGCCATCCCTCTCAAGTCTCCAATTCAGGATGAAAATGAAAAGATTTTGTCAATAAGTTACAAACGCTCAATTTATTTCATGAGCTGGAGTATTAGTAATTGGGTCAATATCATCCCGCTTTTCCTTCCTCATTATATCAGCAAATACCATTTGGACTGTTGGCATTTAGATCCGCATCCTCCTGCTTATCCTTCATTTCTATATCAGCAGTATCAGCCGTACTACTAGGATCCCTGTCATCCTGATTTTCCTCCATTTCTAATTCAGCAAAACCATTCGATAAACATTCAGCTTTGGTCTGAGCTGAAAACGACCCTGCAGCAGCAGCATATCCAGGTGAATTGACCTTTTCTCTGTCAAGGTTAGCTTCTACTTGATCCTCTACCTCCATGGCTGAAAACTTCAATTCAGTTTCTACCGCAGCACCACATGCAATGTCATCTTCTCTAAGTGCAGACAAGGAGTTGGGTTGCAAATCTTCAGACTGTTGGTCATCTTTTACTGTTCGTTTGTCTATACTAGGAGAATCGTGCTTTACTGAACCGAGAATTTCATCTATCTCATGGGCAAAGGCTTCAAGTATGAGGAGGTTGTCTCTCAGCTTGACACTTGCTGATTTGTTGGATAAATATGCATCTAATGAATCTCGTGCATTTTCGGAAAGTACATTTGAAATCTACAGATAGAAGTTGAGAAACGTGAGCAATGTATTAAGACTGTTTCCACCAAATAGCCCTTCCAGTAATGCTATGCATTTGGTTACCTCATTGTACAGCCGAGCCAAATCCAAATGATTTGGTTTGACATCATGAGCTGCTGCAGAGATACCTTCAGGAGCTGCAGTGAAAAGGGTCAACAAAAGATAAAGGGTTAAACATTACACAGCAGAAGGTCTATACAGCATCCGCTTACAGTAAAACCATATTAAAGGTTGCTCTTTGTCAAGAATCTATGGGTTTCTTTCTACATCCACAAAGAGCAAGCAGAGGGAAAACAGAGACAGGATATCGTTAGACTGAAGCAGCCAAATTAGCTGCCATATGTTCTGTTTAGACACACTGAAGCTGATAAATAGTCGTGAACAAGTATATATGGATGGCTTAGAGTACCAGGACATTCAGTTTTAACAAGCCCGAAATTAGAAAGGCACATTATTCTGCAAATTAAATAGAGAGTAGCGTTCTGAAAGAAAATCAATGCTTGGGGCTTTTGAAAGAAGTATTTGGACAGATTTCATATTATGGAAATAACCTTGTAAATTACTCTAAAGCACACTAGCACTTGAGAGAACAGTTCTAAGGAGTAACTTCGTGGATTGATAACTGCATCCAACAGAGTAAGTTGTAGCCAAGAGTCCGACAGAAGATATCTTCAAACTTGGAACTTCAAAAAGTTATAATAAAAATAAAGTTGGATTTTACTTGATTCCGGTAATCCTACTTCAAGGCCCTATGCTACTTGGACTTGTGCACAAGTGTCGGATATCGGTACTGTCTAGGTGTCAAATACATTCATTCTCTAAATTAGGATAGTAACACTTTCAAAACTCAGATATGGGAGTACATGCCACTTTTCAAGACTTCATGGGATATCATTGATTTTATCCATGAAATGAATTAATCTTCAAAATGATGAAGATTGTACTTAACTCTAGCAATACTGGTGAAGTAAAGCCCAAAAGAGTCTCTTCTTCACCATTCTCGAGGGAAGATAATTGCTGTAACTAAAAAGCTTGGTCTTCAACAATTCTTAGCAAAGTCATAGTTTTGAACAAAAGGATATTTTACTAACAATGTTAAAGCATCAGAATTCAAAGATACAGCAGTAAAGAATTCCAAAAGAAGTTTAGGCAAAACTAATAACAGTATCAAATAAAGACACTTGCATTTTACCCATTCAAGGTTTTGGTTTTAACCAAGAAGAGTCCCATAAAGAGGAAAATAAATTAGTATCCAGATCTGAGTCTCATTACCACAACAAAAAAATACACGCATCTTCAAGTTGACCTTTAAGCAATAAGATGTCATACTTACAAATGATTTCAATTTGAGGCAGGTAATAAACCAATTGGTTATATGATTCCTCAAATTTTGAAGCTGGTATATCTTTAACCTTGGGTTCAGTCTCCAGTACATCGTTATGCATCTCATTTGATTTTTCATCACCCTGTAATTAAGAAAGAGCCAAAAATTGTAAACAAAGTATATGGAGCCAAACAAGTGTAAAATGATGTAGTATTTGTTTCATACCTTGCAACTCACTAACTACAGCCTTTCTAAGTATTTTAGTCTAAAAAACATGGAGAAGTATCGTAGACCTACTTTTGTTATTACATGACTTAATGATATAATCATATGCAAATCATTCAAGACACAGATGACAGAGGTACATATGAATCTAAAATAACCAACTTAACTGCTAAATTATCCAACTTTTAGTCATCCCTTTAAATTTAATGCTAACTCAAAGGTTTCTGTTGGTGCAATTATGACCATACAAAAAGGTCAAAAAACAAAAAGCAAGAAAACAAAACTCGATTCTCCTCCATTACTCCACACTAACTTGGTCCCATTTTCCTACCCCTTCCTCTTGGCTCCATAACCGTTCTCAGCTCTCCTGTGGCCCTTTATTAACCACTGCCCCATATATCTATTTAATCTCCCATTTAAACTGCATGGCCAGTGAAACAATGTAAAAAACACAATCAGGTTTAACAGAAAACAAATTGCTTCTATCCAACTTCTTATACAGAGTCTGATAGAAAGTCATATGTAGAATGACGCCAACTAATTAACCAATGCTAATAAATATACTTGACATTTTTATTCACTGAATTAGGCTCTAAATTTGGAGGACTTCATTATTGTTTAAACCACAAGAGATTATTGCTTGGACTTTTGTCGAATGTTAGCTCTGGGAACAGGGAAATTTTTCTGTGCTGGCAGATGAGGTGGATATTGATGAGGGAAAAACTGGTGAAAACAGTAATGGATATTTTGAAAGAAATGCTTGTGCTTTCTCCCCTTAATAGATAAAGACTATACCTTCTGGAGTTTTGCAAGTCGGTTGAGACCTAGTGGCCAAGATATTGTGATTAAAATATTTAGTTTGCTACTAGGTTTTTTTCCTATTCTTTTGGGTTCTAAAAGAAAAATTAATCACCACTAATGAACTAGAGATCAATAAGAATACTAAGCACAGAGATTATCAATGACTCCTTTCTACAACATAGTGACGTTTTGTCAGACAGAACTCTTAGTGAATATTTCAAGAGCTTGGTGGGAAAGGACCTGAGAATTAGCTAAAAGAAACATACATCCAATGCCAAATACAATTCTATAGCACTTCAAATCTGATGCAGCTGAAACAACATCCAATGCCAAATACAAAGCACTTCAAATCTGATACAGTTTTCCAATAATTTGCTCCTGTGTCTACACATAATTATCTTTTTGCTGTTTCGAGGACTTATTTAACTCTCCTATGAAGTATGCAAACTTGGAATACCAAAACGCTATTAACAGACCCATAATAAGAATGAGAACTTACAAAGATTTCCTTTTGATACTCAGCATTAAGTGCTTTCTCCAAAAGCAGGACTCTCTTTTTGATAAACTCAACTTGTCTTCTCTGCATTTCTCTAAAATGGTACAGTATTGAAGAATCCTGGTAAAACTGTGGCTGGCTTCCAGAATCAGACATTCCATGTGCAACTCCAGCTCCATTATCATTTCCTGTACCAGTTTCCTTCACCTGGTTTGTAAGTGTTTCAGCACTAGTTGCATTCACACCATTTTGTGCTTGAACTTCTGCCTCTTGAACGGGAACTTGAGACACCTCGGGAGCTGGGAATTGGGTTTGGGGGGCACTAGAAGCAGCAAGCTGAGATTGTGGAGCTCCAGCGACTGGTATATTAATAAAGGGAAGGTTCAGCTCTTTACAGATGACCTCTTGGATCTTTAGATCCTTGTCATCAACAATTGCTTGCCATCTACCATAACCGTGTCTAGACATCCAAACCAATACAAGGAAATCAAGAGACTATATGCATACAATCAGAACATAAAGAATTAAAAAATCAAACAAAAGATGACGTCCAGTGTCTGCCTGCCTGTATGTGTGCACACACTCTCAAGCACATGGACAATATGGGCAGAATTGAACTCTCATGAAAAAATAATTAGGCAATATTCTTTTATGCTTTTTTTTTCTTTGAAGAGTACCCATTTAGTAGTCCCCCACCCCCCAAAAAACACCTCCAAAAAAAGAAGGGAAACGATGGAGGAAAGGAAGCATACTTTAACACTGCTCGCAACAGAAGCAGATCATGCTCTTCCTTCCAGAGTCTTCCACCCTTCAGTCCGGGAAAGCGAGATATGATGTCATCAGCAAAAAGGGCAACCGATGCTTCTCTGCGTGAAGCCTTCACCTGTCACTCCAGGAATGGTCTGTCAGAATCATCTGAAATGAACTGCAGTCTAAAAGAATACAAGGCACCATAATACAATTTTAGAGCTAGAAAAATATGAACAATGCCTGATTGACATCAAAACATACACAATTTTGATCCAAAAACTGAGGCATTATAAAATGACAAGTCCATTTTCACAGGCACTAAAAAATAAAAGGCAATTACGACAAACAAACACACGTCAGCCATACCGAAAACTCGTCATGTAACATGTTTGTCCACATTCAGACATAGTACAAGGCTGATATAAACTTGGACACTTTTAAAAAAAAAAAAAACTCAGACACATGAATGCAATTCAGACATGCCAACCTAAGCACACTCTAGCCTAGTCCAAGTCAAATAATATGTCTGCTGCTTGCTTTCTTTGCCAATTATGAGCATGTCAATTGCCAATTGACACAAAAAAAAAGAGTGACTATATCTCTTTCACTGAGACAACAAGAACGATGGTATTCTGAACAACTCGCATCACTAACAAAGATTTGTTGTATGTTTGTCTGTCTGTGTATAAAACAAAACAATTGTTCGTTCTATTTGTGCATCCGTAGCTGTCAAACATAACCTGTCAAATCACTATGTATAGTAGAATTGTTTAGTACAATAACTAACACGTGCTAATTTTTTCCAACATACAAGTGCATAAAAGAATATTCTTCATATAAACAGTAACATGAAAAACTGGAAAATAATCAAATAGATAATTCAGAAAATAAGAAGATAGGCAAAAGTTTACATAGCGCAGTCACTCCAGATAGAGAATAAGGAAGCACGACTTTCCTGAAATGTCCTGCCAAATATGGAGTTCAAACATTTATTTCACAATAGGAGCCATTCCCAGACCAATATTCGAATCACTCATCATAGGCAACCAGAGATACGAGGTTTGCCCATCCCAAAATGCCATGGGGAGAGAGAAAGTACATAGAACCTAATAAATTAATAGATTGCTGAGATAATTCAGCACCTCAAGAAATTCAGATCTACAAAACTGATAGTCCATCAATTCAGGTTTACACTAACATCATGTAGAGGATCCTATTTGAGGCTGCAAAACTTACTTTGTCTCGCACTAGAAGTAATACTGCAATTCTAACAAGTACATCCTGTATTCTAAGCCCTTCTTTGGGGACACCATCTACAGCAAAGAGAATTAGAAAGTCAATAATTATGTAAAAATGTGTTCAAAATAAATTACTTGAAATTGCACAGAAAAACTGTGAGAGACTTGTTAAAAAGCAGACAATCAGGCGAGAATAAGAAACCACCAGAAAAGGTTGGTGAATCAGTTATATCCTCAGCTATGTGAGACAAGAAAAGCGTCCCATAACTGCAAGAAAAATTAACAAAAAAAAATTGTTAATACATGTTACAGTTAATTGTAAGCTGTATTACCTGGGGAGAACTATTTTTACTAGAAACCAGGAGCATTTGGCCGGAAGTGGATTTGATACAAATGGGAGGAGGATGGAGTGTCATAACAGGGGAAATTTTAGTTTCAAAATTTCTTGACACTGTTATAGAGGGACTGGGCAAAAGGCATATGCGTTATTACACTATGTAGCCCATCCAAACTGTTGTGCAATGTTATCATTAAAGAGATTTAGATAGTACTTCTCCCAAGGCCAGTAGTGTATAGATATCAAAATCAAAATTCTAATTCCACAATGCTTGAAACATCTCCATCCATATGAGAAATTCTGTCCACTCTAACTACCTTAAGTAGATTATCCATCATGTTTACAAATAATTGGATGAAGGGATAAAAACCAACACAACTGTCCGTGGGAGATGAGAAAGAGGCTGATTTGTTGTTACACTAGTTGGTGCCTCATTTAAGAGTTGGAAGTCCAAAATTGGACCCCAAAAAACAATTTAGAAAAGGACAGATGAAGTACTATATGCAATTTCACGACAAATTTAGTGAAAATAAAATACAAGACAGGGATGACAGTGATAGGGTTATTGCCAGAGTATTTGTCCATTCCCCGATTAATGGTACAATATATGGGGTCACGTAAAAGGTATAGGGGTGAGAAGTTCACATCTGATGTGAGGCAGGTGATGCAAAATACCTTCCTCCAGCATATCCTAATGGCGTATAGAAATAAACATTCACCGTGCATAAAAGAATGCAATGTTACATATTTTTACAACTTTGCTCCAACAAATTTGCATTTTTTTTTTCTCGTATTATAACATTAAGTTTCAAATTTTGTCGTGGAAGTACCAACATTTCCCTGAGAAAATATAATGAAGGACAAAAAAACTTTTGCAAGAGGTAGATGAAGGCGGCGACATGTCTTATGGAGCAATGGAGTGGCAGGACATGAGTGAGTCGCTTCCCTGACACTGTGGGTGGAGTAAATTAAGAATCCTTACCAGTGTTTAACTGTTTGCAAAGAATGCATCAAAGACCATTCAGAGAAAAAGAGAGGATAATGCAGCTGTTGAAAGGAAAATTAAAATCCTCTTTTAAGCCACATGGACATTCTAATTTTTATGTACATAAAGTGAAGATTACAACTTTCTGCATGAAAAAATTGATCTTAACTTATTGTCAATGGGTTGCTCTTTTGATGCCTCAAAAAAAGTAGAGAAGCTCATAAAACTGAAGTACATTCCCATGTAGTATCAAGGGGATTCAAGGCATTACACATAGGAACTACTTTCCATACACTGAAAATGTGTATCCAGTTACATCAAATTAAAAGAAAATCCTCTTCAATGCTAGAATTAAATTATAACCTACAAATATCAAAATAATTAACTCACATAGATGTGTAGTATAAGCTCTAGTGATTACCACATCAGCACCATTTTCAAGTAAAAAGTGAACAAGTCAATGATAGAATGGTTAAAAAGTTACTATTCGATTACTAAACACCAAAAGGTATAGGAACAGGACCCGATCGATTATTAACCCTGTCTTCTTAACACCAAATTATCTGATTTCAGTAACAATGGACATTGTTATTAGACAAGAAAAAGAAAGCAAAAGAAGACAGTCAATTATAAATACAGCAATAAGTACAGAATGTACTACTAGCATAAAAGATTATACGCTCAATAGTTTTATAGCTATCAACTATCGAACTAGCAATAACTCCAAGTAGAATATAATAGATCTTGCTCTAATATTCCAGCCATACCATTTTATGGGGCATACTTGCTTGTTGGATGTATAGAAGTATTTGAAACTTCATTTAAAAGAATACTCTATCCAATCCCTTTTGCATCTTTCAGCATAAAATAGCTCCCAGTACGTTTTATTTATCTATAATACATTTCTGACTCAACCATAAAATGGCAGGAATGGTCAAATTCTGCCACAATATCTTAAAGGAAAGGTCATATATTAGAAAAGATAAGTGCAGATGAACACAATCACGTTTTAAGAAGCTTTTTTTTTTTTTGGACTGATTCAAAAACCATCATCTCTATCTTGCCAAATCACTCAAAGTGGTTTAAACAAAACTAAAGGGCATGCTTTCATCTTCTCCTGTAAACACTGACCATCTTCCATCCTCTTTCCCTTCCTTACCTAGAGAGTTTTTTGTGTAAAGGTAAGTCAATGCTTCCTTTACTTCCAAAATTTGAATCAGTAAAATTTTTCACCCGATGCCCTATTATGAGACTTAATGTGCTTATGCTAGTCTACAGTATCATAACGATTACACTTCAACTTTGAGTTTTCCAAAACCTATCTACAAATTACCAAACAATTTTCTTCAAATATCTAAACATGAAATTCATACTAAAGTGCAACAGAAGCATTATAAAAGCTATCATTTAGGCTTGCGTTCCCCTTGTGAAATTAGTTACTTGTTAAACTTGATGGCCTCCTTCGTCCGAAAATCTCCCAAGTTAAAAGAAAATTTTTGCCTGGCATAGAACTTCTGAAAACTAATGTTGCTACTGCTACAATTTTGGCAGTCTAAGCAAAAAGTAGTCTGATCCAGAAAATTCATGCATTTAAAGGAACTGAAATCACATACTCTTTAATTTCTTCATAACTCTTCTGTTTTAGACGTGTTGTAAACTCTGCCCAATCAAAGTCGCCGACACCAAACCTACAAAACAAGGCACAAAGATTAACATGTACAAACACACACATGGGGACCAACAGACAGACAAGGAGAGAGAAACAGGGAGGTACGGCGAGAAGATGAACTTTATGTTTGACCTTTAGCACCACTTTTCATGTTATCCAAGTGTAAAGAAATCTATAATACTAAAAAAAGGACAAGCCCTGAGGGAGGACAAGGGGAGATGACGATGGTGAGAAAGATGGAAAAACAGAAAGCAGTTAATAAATTCTAAAACAGACCTCATCAAAATCTGCACAAATGCAGCTCTTTGGTTTTGATTAAATCCCAACACTCTAAAGGATCTCCCTTCACCTTCCATTAGAGGTAGTGGTTCTGATGGGTCCACTGAATGGAAAATAGGACACAATTAGTTGTCACGTTATTACTTTCATAAGTATCTAGAAACTGAAACCAACGATGCACACTATACCACGGGTCTTCTTCCTGTAAGGCCTTCTCACAGTTGGAGCTCCAGCTGGAGCTGTCTCCCCATCAGTCAACTCAGCTTCATAGTTATCATCTTCACCATCAGAACTTACATCTTCCAAACCAGCAAGATCATCTTCCTCAACAGACACCATCTGGATAGAGAATTTAGAAATTGTAAGTTGAAGCATCAGCCACAAAAAAACCAGGGAAATTCTCAGTGTTACCCTATCAAGGATGGAAATGCAAGAAGTAAAGGATATCAAGGTCAACAATTGCAAAACAGTCCATATTGTGTATGCAAAGAATCTCATTTTATCCTAAACTTTCCATGGTGTACCATGCCGTTCATCGAATTTATACCTGTAATTGATCTTGTATAATCAATTACACTTTTTAAGCAACTCAAAAATAAGCTTGATCTCTCAGCAGTATTTCAAAACAGATTGAAACAGGATGGTGCAAACTAGCACGGATCCAACCACATGGTTGACCACCACCAACAGAATAATAAGACGGGCAAGTACAGCAAATACGAATTACTACATAATTGCGAAATAGAATTCACAAGCAGTTATAGTTGGCCCATCAATTTTGAATTAACCCATTTCAGTGCTTCATTTCTCTTGACATTCACAGCAACCAAACAATCAATAACAGTCTTCCAGGACTTAAATCAACTAGAGTGACACAAAGTGCCAGCCTCTCACAAGCTTCACCAAAAGGAGGCTAAAGAAGGACTAGTTTTACCCTGCACTCCATTGCCAGCCCATGCTACTCGAATGGACGTTTCAGACTGATTAATGTGAAAGCCTGTCTTCTTTTGTTTTGTTTTTATTAATATCAGTGCATCAGATCATCACTTGCTCGGCCAAGAGTAATGGGATGCCATTTAGATAATAGAAATGGTGCTCAAGACTGTTACTGTTACTAATAGGTTTCAGGCTTCTTTAAATTTTTTGGACAAACATTCCAAAACAAAAGTTTTCATTGCAATTTCTGCACATAGAAACGGTGCTCAAGTAATTATATCTTAGGTCAAGCCATAACTTATGATGTTTTCACTGGACAAAAAATGAAAGCGTAGACTATACAGATTTTATTCATCCTCCCAGCTTGAACACACAGAAGCTTAAATCTTGATGCCAGTCAATGGTGAAGCAGAAATAGACCAGACACACCCCTTTATATTTCTCTCTACCCTTTGACTGCTAATTAGCCATTGCTTTCAAAGGTCCATTCCCACATCCCTTTTTTCCCGGAAAAGAAGAACAAAGAGTTACCTCTACTCCTTCACAACTAATTAACCATCAAGATCCAGATCTGTAACACCTCATTCCAAGCCACAAAAGATGTGGTTTCAATTACTTTCTATAACCCCAACTTGTTTCTCTCATCGTATAGTACATCAAACTTCGCAGTGTCAATTCATACCATTGGAGTCACATTCCCAAGACAACCCGTAATATTAAAAATACATGCCACCCAAATTCCCACAGTTCCAAGACATTTAAAAGATGACCAGAAACAATGAGTAAACTGACAGCATTTCTAGATACTTTATAGATGCTTTGTATTGCACAATCCAAAAGCCTAGACCACTTCAAGTCCACTGTGCCCTTTACAATGTTTTGCAGTTAATTGATTGTGTTGTCAAAAGAAGACAATATATTATGTCTAAGTAGCCACCTGCAAAATGTTTAACTCCAGTGATATGTTTTCCTTAATACAGGCACTGACAGACAAGATTAGAAAACCATTTATGTAGTAAGCTTCAGCCAGAATATAAGTCAATTTCTTCCATCAGATCAAAAAAGCTGAAATAATTCAGGAAATCAGTTAGCAACAAGACACACAGACAATTTCAAGACTGTCATGTCATGAAGTACCTGTTTTCTGCTTCTCTTGCCTTTACCCATAGAATTGAATTCTTCTACTTTATGAACTTCATATCTGTCTTTTAGCAAGTCCTCCCAGTAACTAGCTCTTTCAGAATTGTTCACTGTGGCTTTGTTCTCAGTAGAAGGCCCTGGTGCTTCCTCTTCTACCCCAGCTTCTGCTTCATCAATGTACTCAAAATTTGCCACCTACATAGTCAAACTTTCAGCTTCTTCAGCCTCAATAGCAGCTTTTTTTATTGGGTGGTTTTGTGGTGGAGGGGGGGGGGGAAGGAAGGGGGGTCTGTGGGTGGGTTTGAACCCAGGAGAAAAAGTCAGAATTTAATCAAACCCAACAGCAGTAGGCTATCCAGTAAGGGAAAAGTGACCTAGACTATCCTTGCAAGCCAACAAAGTAATCTTTCAATTTGCTTTCTAACAGTCAATTGACCTCATCGAGAATTGTATACAAAATTGAATTGGAACTGCACGAAAAGTACAGAAACACACCCCCCACCCTCCCAAAAAAAAAAAGAGAGAGAGGGGCAGAGAACATAAAGGAAGAAATGAACCCAAATATAAACTGTACAGAAATGAATAAGTCAAGATGGTCCAACAAAATGCTAAGAAAAAATGAATAAGTACAACTCTTAATTTCAGTTCACAATCATGGTGCTTCCAAGTACAGCAGGGGGAAGCAGAGACCATAATGACGTATAAGAACAGCAATTTGCTAGCACAACTATAACAAAGAAAAGAGTATATCAGACCTTAAAAGCCTTCAAAAACCCATCCTCTTCCTCATCATCCATTGTAGTCTCTTCATTACCAACTTGTTCACGGTCGAGTAACCTATATATAAATAAAATCATTAGACCTCAAAACAAGTAATTTTATGCGTAAAATAAGATAATTTAACAAAAGACAAACCTATCTATCGCAGACTCATCATAATGAATCTGTCGAGATTTCCCAGTTTCATCATTGTCATCAGCAAATAGCTCCTTTGAACCATACCTTATGATGTCATCTAATTCCTCCTGCATTAGATCAAAAATCTTGTCAGGCTGTTATATCAGCAGTTTAAAATAAAGAGGGTTATCTTTCTAGGACCTTAACAATCTAGGGTCTCTAGGATATGGCCAGTATATGCCACAAATCTGAATGAAGTACAACAGAATAATCCATAAACACAGGTATCCACAGCACAAACAAAGGGCAGGACAGTATTGAGAGCAACTTCAGGAATAGCACATAAAGAAATTGAAACCCCGGGCTCAGGAGCGTAGTTATCCGATAAAAAGACCTACCTAACGCACTTTAGCATCATCTCCAAAAGGGCCCATTCAGACACAAAACAAAAGGAATATTATGCCATTCCTCTAACAAACTTTTTGGGACCATTTTAAGAAACATTACTTTGTATAGGACATTATTCTACCAATATGTTTTCTTTAATTCTTAATGCCTACCAATCACCACTGTATAGAGGAACTGATACGGTGCCCAGATACAACAACAGGAAAACCATTAAAGTCTATGACAAAAGTCAAAAGGGGCAGTGCTGGATACATCAAAAAGAGAAAAATGTGTCTTTATCTTCTTGAAAGAGGAATTAAGACAGTAACCAGCAAAATTCATCTTCTAGACAATTATACTTTCGTAGGAAACTTACAACACCTTCCAGAATAACAGACAGACAAAATGCACTTTTAAGAAATCATTATCAAGAGAAATTTTCTGTGAATGACATCCACCTTATTTCTAATTCCAATTTTTTCCACAATAATTATTTTGGACTGTTTTGAGAGACTTCACATCACAGATATATCATATCCTACGCATTTTCCAGTAAAGTAAAAATACCAACCTTAGAGATGCAAGAAATTCTCCTTTACGCATAGATCATTTTGGCTTACCATCTCATGTCATTTTTTTTTTTAAGCATTTCTTTTGGGTCAGTGAAGCTTATGCTGTATTTCCTTGCCAACATACAACATCCAGCCAATTGCATTTCAAGTTTCTAGCCTTGGACAAACGAGATCAGCGTATAAAAGGAATTAAAATTCTAGTGATTGAGTATGAACCGCTGGATATTCTCGAGGGAGCACAATGGAAATCTACAAGAAATAAATGAGGTTTTCTTTTCTTTCATTTCCTTTTTGGTTGTAGCAGGGAGAGGGGTGTTGTGTCATTCATTATCCAGGTAGTTAAAAGGATAGCGATCAAAGAAGTCAGGCATATAATGACAGTGCATCCCAAACAAAATTCGGTGGAGGTCAAACAAAAGGATAGGTCAAAGAAATCAGGCATCTTCTTTTCAAAGTTTCTCTTTCTTACAACTATGAAAACTTTAGACAACTGTCACTCAATGGAAGTTGTTATTCCAAGAGGAAGTTAATATATCAAATACAGCCTACCATGACCCAGCCCATCAAAATTTCCTCTCACTCCCTAAGCCCTCAGCAGAACACTCAAGAACATAAAAAGAACAGCACGTAAACATTTTCTCTCAACCAGAGTCAGATCATTTCCTCAGGAGTGGAAAAGAAACAAACAACAAGGGCAATGCAAAAAATTCCTCAAATGGTCAGGATTAGCAGACTAGCTGGTTAGGCAACATAAATTATCTTAGCATTTTGGTCGAGCAAGGAAAGGAAATTAACCTGATTAATGTTTTGTGCCTTGAGCCTCCCAACAACAAGATGCTCTAGCACCATTTTCTTCTTAGTCATTTGCATCATCCTTTCTTCAATAGTTCCTCTTGCTATGAGTCTGAAAATCATTACCTGCAGCACAAGGAAATTACAAAACACATCCAAGTATGCCAGAAGTAAAAAGATTGCTCAACAGCTATTCAAAAACAATGTCTGACCTTGTTTGTCTGCCCAAGCCGATGAGCTCTAGCCATTGCTTGCAAGTCAGCATGGGGATTCCAATCACTGCAGAAGATATTCAGTCAGTTAATATCATAAATCAGGGAACAAAAATTGAGGAACAACAACAACAAAAGCATAACAGTAAGAGGCAGAATAACAGAAAATATCAGGGTGCAAGGAAAGGAGATATAGACATCCCAAAAGGAAAAACACTATGGCAACCTAAATCAACATGTTAACCTTTACTGGAAATGATAAGAGACTCTGATAAAGCTTTCTTACCAAGAACTACAACATCTAGAATTTGTGGTACTCAAACTACAAGAATCCATCCATCAAATTCATCATGCTTACGTGCAACTTTCTGTCTAATTCTTGTCAATGTCAGCAACTCAGTAGAGTCTAGTGTCACTGTATTAAATGTTCTTAACCTCATTTCACTAACTCTGAAGATAAAAACAGGAAATGCACCAGTTTGGGAAAGGCTAGTGGTATATGCATCACTGGCAGAAAAGATGGAATTTGGGTGATCTAGATAAAGTTCAATGGGCGCCAAAAAGTGGTTGGGTGCACATGAAAATTCTCTCTTTAGAAAATGGATATGAAACTAATACATGCTAACTTGACTTATAAGAATTGGAAGAGGCAAGTGATAAGCAATGTAGAATTAAAAGTAGGTATCTAGGTTGAGTTAGAAATGGAAGCTGAAATCATTTAAAAATTTGTTCTGGAAGAAACAACAAAGGGAAGGGTAAATCAAGCTTCATTAAAGGAAGAGAGAGCAACTATCAGTCTCCAGAAACTTAGGGCAGTGCCAAAATGCCGCCAAGTGCAGGAGCTTTGACATTTTTTGGCTAACACGTGCACTGGAATTTCCGAAATGGAGTATGTCAAATGCATTTGCAGGTGTAATGATACTCTGAGATGATGGGTGGTGACATGTTAAAATGTGGTGCTACTGGAACGACATGTCTTATGCCCTTGCCAAAACACTGGCCATACAGAGGAACTATAACTACCCTCTGATAAAAGATCAGTAGTACGAGTTTTTTCTTCATTTCCAGCAATAAGCTCTAAGGCATCGAGTCAACAACCCTAATGAAAAAACATGATGTCAATCCTAATTCCTGTGCAAAGCTAGGTCCACTAAGCAGCCTAACAAGATGATAGAATTCAACCTACCAGCAAAGCAAACTAGCTAAACTTCACTCAACAAAATCATGATTAATGTAAATCTAAATATAGTCCATGATCCAACAACTAAAATCTGAATCTTACAAGTTCAATTCTGTAAATCCGCTAGGTAAGATAGAGAACTATTTTTACAAATGATCTTCATCATCTTCATGCACTAAAACACCAAATCTATGAATTCACGATAGCATATCTCATACACACAACGTAGGAAGATTCAGAACATAGTACAGCTAAAGGGAGAACAAAACCTTCAAAAAATAGTGGTCACTCTTAAGTTTCACTTCTTTTTTCCCATTTCCTTTCCTGAAATATCATGTAATAGCTCTACATACAGAAGCATGCCATCAAATATATCTAATGTTAGGTTCTTACACCTAGATCCCCCTTGTCCTTCCACTTTCCTACTCCATTTCTACATTTCAAGCACTCTGTACTACAGTATAATATCTGCAAAAGATCAGCCATCTGGAAACCTGAAAATCACACTCGTGTCATGACAAATCAATCCTTTCAACTCTAGCCACATTACTTGCCAACCCATCCATCCTCAAAATTTTCAAAAAATTACATGACTGCTGTGCAGAGCACATACATTGAGAGATACAAGTTAATATCCTGCATCAGCATGTAAGTCTATATTAAAATCATTTTTTAAACACCATAAAAGTGTCAACAAAAGATTCAAGGGATTAGCCACCACCAGCCCCAGTGCCTCCAAATGATTGCTGGTGGACTGCAGAAACTAGCAATGATGGCACAGTGGATGTCTGTGTAGAGTATTAATCTTTACAAACTAGTCCATCAATTAAATTTTCCATTGTCACAGTAAGATTTTGAGTTGTTATTTGGGTATTTTTTAACAAAACAGTAGATTATATTGTTTTTAATAATTTTCTATGGCTAGTTTTGTGATAATGTCTTTGTTCAGTTAATATATAAAAGTTACTTCATTCAGAAAAAATTTGGAAAAGGAAGAGACATCACAGCGCAAAAGATGCTCTGCCATTATGTATACTACAGATTTATTTCACACATTACTCAATGATAAAAGGAACCGAAAGGTTTCTCCTTTTCCAATTTTGACATGAAGGCGAATCATCATTACGTGTTTCCTAGCATGATAGTCATTGGGAACATCATACAAATTCCAGGCACATTACAGAATAAACAAATCAATGAGCATGAGGACCTCAAATCTTATCTGTGACCATTAGTCATCAGCAGTAAATAGGTAGTTAACATAGCTTTAAGAACTGAAATTGCTCAAATTTGGTTATTACAACTTCAGAGCAAAAGAAGTTTCAGAGGACCAATGATGCACGTGCTAACAGCTCTAGTCTTTTCCTTACACCATCTAAACTAATTTAGGTTACTGTGGGATGTTTTTCAAATCCCAAGGCTGCGTTTGGATTGAGTGTTTTTGCACTTGTTTTTGAAAAACTGTTTTTCACATTCCAAATGCTACAGTAATGTGTATTTCAAAAACAACTTCAAAAACACCATATCCAAACAATATATCAAAAACAATTCCAAATATATTTCAATTATGTATATTTAATTTGTATATTTTAATAAGTATATTTCAATTTGTATATTTTAATTATGTATTTTAATATGTATATTTCAATTATATTTTAATATATTTTAATATGTATATTTCAATTATGTATTTTAATATGTATATTTCAATTATATTTTAATATATTTTAATATGTATATTTCAATTATGTATTTTAATATGTATATTATATATATTATATTAATATAAATATATTTATTTCAATTATGTATAATATTATATATATTATATCAATTGAAATAAATATTATATATTTATATAAATACATTTATTTATATATAAATTTATAAATATATTTATTCAATTTTGTTTTATAATATATATTAATATGTATATTTCAATTATGTATATTATACATAAATTATATTAATAATAATGTATATTATATATATTATACATTTCTAATATTATATATTTATACATACATATTATAAATATTTTATTTTATTTATAATATATTTTTATATATTTATAATATATTTACATAAATATTATATGTTATATAAATTATATATAATATAATATATAATATATTATACATTTATATAAATGTACATTTATACATAATATATAAATATTTATGTATATTTATAATATGCATTTATATTATGTATAATATATAATATAATACATTTATATATTTATATTAATATACATAATATTAATTTTACATTTATACATAATATTAATACATGTATATATTTATATTAATTATATTAATACATTTCTACATAATACTAATATATATTTATAATTTATTAATTTATTAATTTATACATTTATACATTTATATAATATTCATTTATAATTTATAAATTTTTAATAATATACACTTATACATTTAAATATACATTTATATTATGTATTATATATAATATAATACATTTATATTAATATACATAATATTAATTTTACATTTATACATAATATCAATACATATATACATTTATATTAATTATATAAATACATTTCTACATAATATTTATATATATTTATAATATATTAATTTATACATTTATAATAATATACACTTATAATTTATAATATATTTATAATATTCATTTATAATTTATACATTTATAATAATATACACTTATACATTTATAAATATATTTATATTATGTATTATATATAATATAATACATTTATATATTTTTATATGAATATATAAATATATTTATTTATAAATATCTATAAATGTATTATAAATGCATAAATGTATATTTATATAAAAATATAAAAATTATAATATTCTAAAAATACTCAAAAATATGTTTCAAAAATACCTCTAAAAATAATCCAAAAAAATCTACAGTAAAAGTTTTTCATATAGTTTTTGAAAAACAACCCAAAAAACAACTAATCCAAACGGACTTAATATTTTCTTATCTGGAGCTTCTTCAACAAAGTTTCGGATGACAACAGCTGCAGCCAAATAAAAATGCTAGACCAGTGTTCTTAAGTTTGCTTCTAAATATGATGCCTAAGATACAATCTAGTAAATTTGATAGTGGACAAAGCACAGGGTCCAATGCCGATAGGTTAATCACTTTTAAAATCCATAGAAATATAGAATGACTAGAACACTATTTCTCAATGAACCATTCTATCTGTTAAGTCTGATAATATCATCTGGCTGCTAAAATTTTCCTTAAAATAACATGCAAGAAACATAACAACCACCCACTAAATAAAAAAGTGGATCCAGAAACTCAATGATATATGAGGGTAGATATCTCAAAATCATTGCATATAATACATTCATGTGTGGAATAATACTCAAAATTAGAACCAAGAACCACTAGCACAACCATTTTTGCAAATAATACTTAAAGGTAACACAATTGATGGACTCCTGAATCATAAATATCACCTGTCATATATGATAACCGTATCTGCTGTTGCAAGGTTTATTCCCAAACCTCCAGCCCTTGTAGACAGTAGAAAACAAAACCTGGAAGAGTTCTTTAAGTTGAACCTGTCGATTCGAACTTGCCTTTCTGCTCCACCAACTTTTCCATCGATTCTTTCATATTGCCATTTCTGAACCCCCAAAACCAAAGGCAAACACACAAAAGTTAAAAACAATGGCAGCATCAACTTGAGATTTCCCCCCACCCCCAGTATCTAAATACAAATTGTTTAGCATCCTTACCCTATAGTTACAGTAATCTTCTAACAAGTCTAGCATATGCTGAAACTGTGAATATATTAAAACTCTGTGGCCCTGCTTTTTAAGCTTAACCATCATCTTGTCCAGAAGCTGCATTTTCCCAGAAGATTCTAACAGTTGTCTGTCATATGAAAATAAGAGTGACCCATTAACAAAAGCTTTAAGAAAAAAAATTAAAAAAAATTCAATTATCAAGAAAGTCAGAATGAGCCTCATTCAATATTGTCAACCTGCCCAATACATCAAGCATCTTAAATGAAACAAGACCCGCAGATTAAGTACATAGACTAAAAAAGTTGCAAAAGTAAATCTGTGTAACACAGGGTGGGAATTCAGATTATTCCATAAAGAACATGTATGAGTAAAAATAGAAGTCCACTCTTTTACTTGTTAAACTCATTAGTATCCTCTGGTTCAACGCCTTCTAACATGAATGGGTGACAACAGAGCTTGCGCAGTTCCATGACCACATTAATAAGGGATATCTGATATCAGGAATACATTCCAATGTCAGGAATTAATGACATAATCAACATGGACATGTCATTTGAGGACACATGAACTCACTTGGGCACCACCCTTCCGAGTTAATATCTGATAGTTACGAGTCAGAATTGCTTTGTAATATTCTTTCTGCATGCTACTCAGTTCAACGCGTAGAATGAGCTCCTTTTTTGGTGGTAACTCCTTCATTACATCCTTCTTTACTCCTGAAATTCAGCAGAAACAATGAAAACTATTTTGAAACTTTAGCTGCACGATGGAAGTCTTCCTTTTCGAAATTCAGTCACATGTTATATACATATATATATATATATATATATATATCTATATATGCTTAGTGGAGGATTCATGTACTTTAAATAGATAACGGAACTATTCAACAAATTGAGATATTCTCAAACAAAGTAACTCATTGAGGATTTGAGATTTAGTTTTCCAGATTCATTTGAATCCATTTCAACAATCCAAAATAAAGCTTAGGAAAACACATACAATATCCCTTTAAGGTGTAATTTTGTAAGAACAAGGTAAACATGTCCAAAAATAAATCTAAAGATCTTTCCTAAGAAGCAACAGAAAGCAAAAATATGCACTCTCAAACCACAACTCATCTTAAGCTTATGAAGCATATGCCAATCAAACTCCAGAGTAAATTGAACCATAATAAGGAAGCAAAAGCCACAATGCAGATCTTACTTCTAAGCAGGTGGGGCGCCAGCATCTTATGGAGCCTTGATATCTGTTCCTCCTGACTAATATCCTTGAATTCTTCCTGAAACTCCTCTAAACTACCAAACTAAGAAAATACACAGAATAGTTATATTCCAATACCATTATTCATCCATCTAATAATGAACTCTTCTAATTCATTTATAGTAACCTCTTGGTACAGTGGTACTGACCTTTCCGGCATCAAGAAAGTGCATAAGCATAAAAAGTTCATCCAGATTGTTCTGCAATGCAAGAAAAGGGAAGTCAACAGGTAAAGAACAAAAAGGATGGGGAAGAACTGCAAAGCCTATTAGAAAAAGGAAAGAAGCCATGAAGACAAAAAAAACTACCAAAACAAAGTTCAATCAACTCAATGATACCAAATGAAAACCAACATCTTGTTACCAGACTATACATGTTAGACCAAAAAACCACCACCTCCTTTCAGGAGAATTAATAAAAAACAAAAAGATACTGTCATGAACTCACTGAAAGATGGATGCAGAGAGGAAGTTTTTAGTGAAAAGAACCGATCATTATCTGATCACAAGATGGATTAAGCAAACTATATTGCATAAATGCAAAGATGCTAACCTGGAATCCACACCCTTGAAATTCAATAAGATTTTAAGTCTTAACTACTTGAAATAGTTAAGCCATTGCAAGCAATATTATTTTCTTCGTTGGTGAACTAAAGCAGCATGGAGTCAACCATCAGGGTGTTACACAGTTGAAAATTTGAATAAAATCTAGAGTAGTTTCTTTCTTTGTCTTGAAAAATTAGCTCATCAGTAACACTAACAAATTAGAAATAGAAACATTTTGTTCCTAACTCTAATTCATATCAAGCCTTTATTGGCCTTAAGAAAATCTCATCGAATTTGTTAGAATCAAAACTATAACCAGCAAGGTTCAACACATGGATTCATCTCAAAAAAACTTTTGCATCAAAGAAATTGTACGAGGACAACAATTTACCAAAATCAATCTGAACCTGGGAAATGCCACCTAGATACTGCTTGCAGACAAATATTTCAAAAGCATTATCAGCTTGAACATAAATTGCAGTGCAAAGTCCCTCATGCACTCAAGCATCTCAAGGTCAAAAGAAAATTGGCAATTACCTTTTACCCCCCACAGTGATTTTCTAGTGTCAAAACTGCCTTTGATACAACCAAAAAATAAAAAAACTAAAATTTCTTTTTGGTTAGTCATATCCACTACAAAGCAATATGCCTCCAGAAATTACCCGTAATTAAGACAAACTTATATCCGTGAGAAGCTGAAGAAATAGGATTATAAACCTGAAGAGGAGTTCCAGTCAAAAGAACACGATGTCTGGTAGAGAACTGCTTCAATGAAGAAAACAACTTTGAATCCTTGTTCTTCAGACGATGACCTTCATCAACAATCTAGATTGAGACGTAACTCAGCTTTGAAGATCAATATTATCATAAACTGAAGCATGATTATTCAAGACAAGTAAGATATTTACCATACACTCCCACTTAATTGGTTTCAGCGTTATTGTATCCATGTTAATCATTTCATACGATGTCAGAAGGACATCAAATTTTATCCTATCTTGCTTGCTTTCATTGACAGTTTGAGCAGATTTCTTCTTCTTGTTCTTCTTAAGATTTTTGGGAAGGTAAAATTCATATTCTCTGATGACAGCACGAGCTTGGGATGAACCAACATACATCACCTGTAGCAGTTCAATAATTAGACATGCATACAAGTATAAGATAATTAGGGAACTGGAAAATCCAATATACTTACAACATTCATTTGAGGTGCCCAAGTGGCAAATTCGCGTTCCCAGTTCCTCAATGTTGAAAGTGGAGCTACAACAAGGTGAGGAAAGACACTCTCCTCAAATAAAGAAGCTAAGAAAGCAATACTTTGTATTGTTTTTCCTGCATAAACAAATGCCACACACAAGAAAGGCACAATGTTCATCAGGAAACATCTTCTTTAGGAAGGGCCAGAAGGGGAAAGTTGAAAGCAAGCATTTAAGCCTACCAAGGCCCATCTCATCTGCAAGGATCACATGTGTTTGTTTTGACCAAGCAAACCGCAGGAAGTTCAATCCTTCTAGTTGATATGGATGCAAAGAACCTTCATTCAACCAAATTAACAACATTGAAACCAGTAAACAAGTAGCTAAAATCAAAACGAGGTGCACAAAGCATCAATAAAAACATTATAGAATTAAATACCTCCAGAAAGAAATACCGGACTGCTTTCATACTGTTGAAATTCTTTCTGTTTCTTTTTTGCATCTGTAACATCATGGGAACTGCTCTTTTGTTTAGCTAAAGATCCTTTGCGTCTAGATTTGATTTTATTAAATCTTTCAATTTCTTGCTGAAATGAAGCAATATCCGACTCTGACTCCCAATAGCACTCATCATAAGGAAGCTCTTTCCACTTCACAAGATACTCTTTCCCATCATCTCCATCCCTATTGGATACAATAATATAGGGTCCACCATAACATCATCATGCGCTTAAAGCAAAATTATAACTAAGCTCCAAAATTTTGAAAATTCAGAAAGGATACAAATATGAGAAAAGACCTTGATTGTAAGTTTGAATAAGGCAATAACAAGAAGGCAACAAGAAGAGTCTAAGACCTTACAACAGCTATCTTCAATAAGAAGACAAGATACTCAGTCAGGAGGGGATATTCTAGTGAAAATATTGTGACATGTCAAACTAAATAACAAACAGGAGATATGCCTGTAGTGGAACCGACATTCAAAGGAAGCATCTTCTCACCTTGAAAGGGTTATATTAAAAGCTTCGCAGCAACCTGCAGCTAGATTTATTTCAAAGTGCTTATGAAGCTGTCTGCATCCCGTGAAAACAACTAAGCTAAAAACTATCATATAATGCTTGAACAAGCAACTTTCCTTTTACTATTTTTATTATTTTGGGCTGAAAGGGGCTACCAGCATAGCTAACCCCTGTTGGCACTATGATTAGGGTTTCCACCCACTGTAGAATTTATGCCATAGCTCTGCTTCACCAAAGAATGGTAAACCTTACACAACAGGCCCAACAAAGTGCAACTGAACTTGGGCACTCCATTCAATGGCATCCAGTTAAACTACTACCAGCAGGCAGGTTCAGATTTGACAAGGGAGATCTTTAAAGCATGAGCATTAGCCAACAAGGCCACCACATTATTAGTGAAAACAATCAATTGAATGAATAAAAAAGCATCATAATTTCCTTCTAAAGCTATTTGGAGGCCTAGCTGATTGATTAGGTTTAGTTTATCTAAAATGGTAGCAAAGTAGGCCTTGACAGCAGTGACCTTGCAAAGCGGCCAACTATTTAGATTTAAATAATATGAATTACCTTACAAGGAAAAGTTGCAGCAATGGATTTGCACAAAAGCAAGAAGTGACATTATTGATCGTAGAAGAGAGAGAAATGAAGAAAATAGCAACATGCTTGGTAGAGAGAGAACAACGTTAAATTACCTATGCACCTCCTGACAGTCCTAGCACCAAGAAAAATCACACATCATTTGATATTTGACTCATCTCCAAGAGTAGCTAAACTTGTTATAAGAGAACAGTACAGGTACATTGTAATCAAGTCAATGAGTTGGACATAAGCAGTCTATGAAATTATCAACTTCATTGAATTGTCTACTTTTTTTAACATCATAAGTGGATTTACCCAGCAAATCGGGAAAGTCCTCTTTACAGACTATTACTAACTAATGATCCAAGAAAATTGGAAAAGACATACAAGAGAAGAAACTTCAATTTGGTAAGTTGCAATTTGGAATGCGACAATAAATTTTGACTATGTTTGCAGTTTAAAATATGCTAAGACTATTAGAGTAATTTGGCATATAGCTTCCTGGTAGGCTGCTAGAATTAATCTGTTTTGCGGCCCGATTCCATCATAGGCTGAGATGTACATGCGCAATAATGAGAGCTATGTGCTGTCAAATCTTGGTCTCCAAATATTCTTCCTCCCTCTTATGCCAAAATCTAGTCAGAAATGAAGTAGCCTAGCTCTCCAAGAATATTGGTTGTATAAGATTTGTGTATAAGCTGTATGGAACAGCAAATGAACTCACTCTCTTAGCTGTAAAGCTTAACAGATCTTGCTATTTGCATCTAATTTCCTACATTAATTCTACAGCTGCAATTCCTATTCTGCACAAATTCAGCAACCTAGCTGTTATCCAAAATCCTCCAATTACTTGATGTTTCAAAACAAATTTTCTGTATTCAAGTGTAACACTTAACCAACTAAAGTAGCAATTCCCAAAAGCCTTACAACCCCTGAAATAAAGTACAATACCTACTAAATTGTCAAAGTCATGAAGCTGAAACTTAAAAGATTCTGCATCAATTTGTTACAATGGTTGGGCATGACGGCTTCAAACATTGTTGGGCTCCAGCACTCAACTTGCACCTTGCACAGGGCCAAGATTCTTGAGCTCAAACAAAGATTTACTCAGTGATACTACTTCATGGTGTACATAACCAATCGTTCCTTCTTCCTCTCCCCTTTTTTGTGTTCCGTCACAGTAAGTGCAAGTGCATAAAACTATGTTCATGATTTAGGAAATTCAAAAGGAGAGGAATTATATAAACTTTTAGACCAGCTTCTGTTCATTTATTAATTGCTCTAAGCCATTTCATCTTTGCCTTTTTTACTTCAGCTAAGGGCGGTTTCATTATAATTCATTGACCTATATAAACTGTTGACTCGAGAAAACTTAGCATCTATGGAACTCATGTCTCCAGTGATAAAGCAACTGCCAAACCCTTCATGCACCACTGGTGGAAGGAAAGGAGATTCATGCCCACATATTCTAGTTTCTCGTAGGGATAAATAATGAGGCAAACCACCCCATTCCTCCATCCCCTACTTAGAAGTTAAAAATCAGACTGGAAGCAAGTAATGAGCTTGAACATGTCTATAAAAGTTCTCGCAAAGAGCGATTTCCAACAGATTACTGGAAACCAATTTTTTTGTAATACTTGAATATGGAGTAACACAGGTCCTGAATGAATAAACTTGCACCTCATAATCCTGGAAAGACCATTCCCATTCTTTTTATGTCTCAATCTCTCAATATGCTTTTCTGAGTAACATAACACCCATCCTAAACTATGTTACATGGACTTGGGTACCGGTGTTGGGTACAGGTGTCGGGTGCAGGTACGTGTCCATGTGTCAGATGTTCAAGGGCGTCAGTATCAGATGGCTATAGTATGTAAACTTGGATGATGGATATGTACGGAAATTTGAACTAAATTGGTTAGAAAGAAAGAATAAGATAAAATGTGATTATTTCCAAATCTAAAAAGGGGTCAGAATATAATTTAAGTGGTTAAGAGTAGAATGAAAGTACTAAAACTTGGGCAGATCAATAAGTAGATGAAACTTTTTGGGCTTTTTAAAGCTTTATCACAACTTTTGAGGGTTTAGTTGCAAAAGTATCTTTTGTAAACCCTACTGGACGTCTTATCTTCCGCAGCTGTAAGACCCTTCTCACTCTTTTATCCGGGGTTGCAAAAAGAAAAAAAGCAGAAGCTTAAATCTCCAACCTCCGGTGGCAAGTTCTCTTCCTCTGGCTTCCATTTTGTCATCATTCTTTTCCTTTGGTTGCATAGATCTGGCCTAAGATGGGTTCTTTTTTTATCTTTTCCTCTCCATATATCTTCTTGGTCTTCTCTTACATCACCTCCAACCACTGCAGGCGTGTCATACCTGTGTCCCGCCCCTGTATCCGTGTCGTATCGTGTCAACATGGGTACGCTAGAGGCAAGGGGACGAGTCTGTGTAACATAGATCCTAAATCAATAAAACACTGCCTAAGAATCCAGGGAAAGTCAACTACGTCACATTTGCACTCATAGCTCATGCATTTCTTTTCCTCCCACCAATTACTTTCCCCAGTTACATTGGAATCTTTCAGATTGGCTCACCGATCACAACTACCCCCAACTGAATTTTGAAGAGGCAAAAAAAGCAGCGTGTCAACTTCACGCCATTTTAATAGTTTTGAAACCAAAATATCTGCAATGAACTGTCTCTTGCATCCCATAAGATTTGCACTTAAAAGTTGAAAACCATACATTAGGAGAAAATGATCAAGACACTTCAACATTCCATCATCCTAGGAATGAGACCCAATTCAAGAATACAATGAGCCACAAATTCGCACATCAAAATATGCAGAACTTTTAAAAAACTATAGTAAGCATTCATCTTCGTTGTTGTAGATATTCTGAACTCATCAAAAACAGAATTCAAGAAGTAGCAAGATACAAAAGGATCTGCAAATTGCAATTTAAAACGTAACCCAGAAACAACAAAATAGGTTATCAAATTGAAATCTTTGAAGTGAATGAAGAAAGGCGCTGAAAGTGAAGAACAGAAAGCTTAATCAAATTAGCAAAAAGTAGAGGCCGGTGCTCGGAAGGGTTATAGAAACCTGCAAGCAAGAATCCGGTCAACAGTTGTCCAGTCAGGACGAACGGCTACATAGTCATCATCAGAGCTATTCATTGACGAAATTTGTCGATGAAAATTGTTCACTTTGGTTCTTAATCTCGGTAGTGCCTTGTAGGCTCTTACAAATTCTCTCTCTGGCACCCTGCAAAGTATACAGGAACGAGGCATTTTCTTTATTCAACATCAAGAAACTTAAAACAAAGATGTCCAAGATCTACATCAAATCAAAGAGGATAAGCACTGAAAAAACAATAACACAACAATCTTCAGTCTGATACTGCAAGTTGATAGCATAGAAGAGTCCAAAAGCGTACTAGAAAGACGCGAAGATGTCATCAAGAAAACTCAGACTTGAAAATTACCATGTACAATGGAGATAGGACAATCCTTTCCACTTAACAAGATACTGTTTGACAAATATTTGGTTGGAGCCAAGCTTGGTGGCATCACTTTCATCTGCTACCGTTGGCCTCATCTCACAGTCCAGTATCTTGTCAATATCATTAAGAGGGCTAACCTGCGGAGACAGGAGCACCCAAGTTGTCAAAGACTCATCTGAGTTCAAAATAACCAAATATATATAAGGAGCAAAAGCATACACATTCAGGGCACCTCCAACTGCTGGGAAGAGGAGCCTTGAGAGGTGGGAGTAAACATTTCGGGTGGTATGCATACGTGCATGTTTCACATAACAAAAGATTCCCACTTTCGCCACAAGCCTGACAGCTATCAGCTTTCTGCAAGAGACAAAAATAACAGGAAGAAATTCAAAAGAATAAACAGGGAATGCACATAAATGATGCTTCATAAGTAGATTGCAATTTAGTTAGCATATTCAGTCAACTAAAAGACATTCAAAGTCATTAACCAAACAAATTATGATCCAAGATCAGCAGACTTCAAAGATTGGACTCAATCTAAGTTCCAATTTTTCATGCCAATAATGGATGAAGAGAAAGTTAGAATCCTGGAGTCAAAGAACATAAATAACAGTATGTGACCAACCACAAGTATTGAGACCCATATCCAGAATTCTTGTATCTGTAGAGCAAACGTACAAATATAAACTGTATTACAATGCGCAGAGGTGAGAAGCTTTGATATGCTTCAATTTAAAATAAGAAACACAAAGCTTCAAACAATTAGCCCTCCATGTCAAACAAACTGGATTTAAAGCACTGAGAGTCCTGGAAACAGAACCATCCTCCGCTTACTCCACAAAAAGGTTATTGAGCAAAGTTTTCATCATGACCCAATCAAAAAACCGAAACAATAAGAGCTGCAAGTTTTGAGTTGTTAAAGAAATTATTATGCAACATACAATGGCTGCAAAACAAGCGTTAGTTCCATCTGTAATTCTTGTAATGACAACTTATATAGGTGAAGTTGTTTCACAATCACCAAGAGAAGAATAGAATAGGCCACGTGATTTTCACTTTTAACGAATATGTATATACAGGTAATTTTACTTCCCCTTCTTTGTCCTTAATTTCATTTAACATTGTTTCTGAGGGAGGTAGCTTGCTAAAGGAACTTGCTACCAAATGTAATTCGTCCAATTTAAGTACAAAAAATAACCTCACTCCATCATAATTTAGATAGCTTAACAAGCGATTTGGGTTCCCCAAGAAGATCAGAAGGAAGACCTAGCTCCAATACCAAGATTTTAGAATGATAAACATTATCACTTAAAACACCAATGGCAATTCCCTGCTCCAAAGTTGACACACTATAGAATACTATATGGAACGGTCCAGGGATTCTGGACGGGTTATATCAAAACAATCTCAGCTAAGTTCCTACAAGGAGTTTAACTCATTCTTCCATTCCAGTGATTCTGAGACTGATTTGAGGAAACCTATTAGAAGCTATACAACAATTTCATTTATTTAAGCATCCAATCTAAGATGTTCCTCACAATATGAGAAGAAAAAAATAAAAAGAATGATGGATACCGCGTCAGGCCTGACAGTTCTCTCGAACTTCTCCTCAGAGGGTTTGGATTTTGAAATAGTAGCTTCGTCATCCGAATCGTCCAAGTTGTAAACCGGTTTACGATCTGTTCGAACCCGAAGCCTCTCCACCAAACTTGCCATTCAATGCATAAACACAGCACCCCCGAGAATTCAAATGCCACTCCACTTCCGTGATTGAGTTACTAGTTCGAGAATAGAAAAAGAAAAAGAAACCGCGGGAACTTTCCAATTATATGCTAAAAGCTCCTAGCTTGAGTTGGAACTAGGGATTAGGGTTTGCTTTATAGACTGAATTGAGAAGTTGGTGTGCATTGCGGGAAGGAAATGCAGGCGTATGTATACCAGAACAGACTACAAATCACCCACAACTACCTCACAACTGAAGGAATGGCCTTCACTCAGCTCTGCAGCAGCGGAGAGAGAATCCCTGAGTTTTGAGAGCTCAGGAACAGTGTGTTCGCCGGTTCTTCGTTCTTGTTATGGGAGGAAACAAGACCGATGAGCAGCTGGTAAAGAAAGCGGGTCGTTACCCGTTATTAGATCTCCTGACCAGGCTGACGGGTGCTGGGTTGCTATGAAAGGTGTACGGTCAAGTGACACCTTTGCCCCATAAGTTTTCTCTAATTCGTATCTTACCCTTAAGCCTTAATTACATATTGCCCCCTCCACTCAGGGGTTGGACAGTTTGGGACAGGTAGTAATTCACAAAATCTACAAATCCCCCCTCCCCCAAAGTCTAGGAGTCAAATTTACACTTAAAAAGACAATCATGCCCTTGATGGACGCAATTATCTTGTGATTTTTCCCCCTCACTGTGTCTAGATTTCTTTTTTACATGATATACAAATTTTGACAACAATGAATTAAAGCATCTTTTCACACTTAAATGTATATATATTTTTTATCTTATGAACAATATTAGGCATTACAAATCATTCTAGTAAATTAAAAAGCATATACCTAGTAAAATAAACTCAACTTTTTCTCTTTTTTGTTCGTTGTTCTTTTATTGCACATTATTTTTTAATACAATGTTGATGATACATTAATTGTTTTAATTAAATTACAATTTTATTTTATACTTTTAAATTTCTTATGATAATTTATGATATTTGAATATTTATTATGAAAAATTTATGGTGTATATTTAGGGTCAAAAGAATAAAGAAAGAAAAATTAAACTAAATTTAATTTCTCTTTGTTATTAATACTTAATTAATAAAAAGAGTGATTCTCATAAAAAAAAATGGATATTTTTTTTGTAAGCATGTAAAAATTTTATCTAGCACATCATTAACACAATTTGTACATCGTAATAGGAATGTAAAGGAAGGAGAAGAAATCTAAACACATTAGGAAAAATAAAACTTAAAACAAAAAAAAAGAATCACATGACAATTTCCCATCAGTGAGAGTCAGCTTGTCTATTTATAACCACATACATTTGACTGTTAATCTAAATATGTTTTAAAAAAATGTATTCACACATATAATTAGTGAGAAATGAAAAATTCATTTTTTGAAATGTGAGAGATGGAGAAATTCATTTTGTGAAATGTGAGGGACGAAAAAATTTATTTTATAAAATGTGGAGGACTATAGATCAGATTATTTAAAATATAATTTGACAAAATTACCTTAAAAAATGATCATGTGCCTTGCACATGATGGATTCCCGCCAAAAAATGATCGGAAACCTAGTTAGGGACTAAATTTGACCGATGTGAATATGTAAGGGATATAAAATTACACTTTTAAAAGTGAGGGATGGAAAAAGTTATTTTACAAAATGTGAGGGACGTTTTGGACGATTTTCCCTTTTTTAGCTACTAGTTTTTTAACAACTTTAGGTACAGGAACCCAAAAAAACTTAACAAATTTTTTAACCTACACACTTCAAAATATCTAATACACAAAAAAACTTCCTCTTTTCTTCTTCTTTCTCCCCCACCCCGATCCACCACACCTTCATCGCCGGCCACCACCTCTGCCGCTGCTACCAGTGCCGGCCACCTATTCCGGCGCCGGCGTTCCCTTTTTTTTTTTCCCTTCCTTTCTCCCTCTCTCCTTCCCTCCCCTCTCCCCCTCTTCTCCCCCTTCCCTCCCTGGCCACCCTCCCCCTTCCCCTAACTGCGATCTGGTCGCGCGACTAGATTGGGCAAAGGGGGAGAGGGAGATGGAGAAGAGGGGGAGAGAAAAAGCAAAAAAAAAAAAAAAAATTTAAAAACTTCCGCTACCGGTTCTCTGGTTCGGGAGGGAGAGGGGGAGGGTGAAGGGGAGTAGAGGGGGAAAGGGGAGCAGAGATGGAGAAAAGGGGAAAAGAAAAAGAAAAAAAAAATTTGGGCGTGCAAGCTGCTGGTTCTTCAATTAGGCAGAGGTGGCGGGGGAGGGAAGAGAGAGGGGGAAGGAAGAAGAAGAAGAAGAAGAAAGGAAAGAAAAGAAAAATGAAAGAAATAAAGAGAAAAAGAAAGAAAAAAAAATTGGTAGGACCATGGCTGCTGGGAAGGCAGAGGTAAGGTTGCAAACGAATCGAACCGCTCGCGAGTCGACCTCGAGCTGGCTCGAGTCGAAATCGAGCTCAAGATATTAAGCTTGTTAGCTCGCGAACCGGCTCGCGAGTTCGAGTATATATATATATTTTTTTTAAAAAAATTTTTTAAGTATATATATATTTTTATTTTTTTATTTTAAGTATATATTTTTTATTTTTTTTTATTTTAAGTATATATATATTTTTATTTTTTTTAATGGTAAAATTACATATATATCCTTAATATTTTATTATTTATTAAGAAAAAAATATTATTTTATTTATTTTTTAAAAAATAAAAATAATTATTTTTTATTTTTTTCGAGCCCGAGCTCGCTCGAATCAAGTCGAGCTCGAGTTCACTAAAATTATGTCAAGACTCGGCTCGATTAAGCCAAAACTCGACTCGATTAGGCCAAAACTCGACTCGATTCGACTCGTTTGCAGCCCTAGACAGAGGTAACGGGGAAGGGGGAGGGGGAAGGAAGAAGAAGAAAAAGAAAAAAAAAAGAAAAGGAAAAAAAGTTTTCATCTTAAAAAATTTTTCCAAAAACTTCTACAATGCACTACAGTAAATTTTAGACAAACTTCCAAAAAATTCAGGTTCCAAACGGGGCTGTAAACATTATAGTGATGTATTTTTAAAACTTTGCATGCCCACTGTGGTATTAACTCCTATTACCTCAATCACTATTGAGCAATCAATCACTAACAAGCACTTATTTATAAATTTTCAAATATGCATGAGGATAAAAGTTTCAAAGTTTGTTTGTTATATGTTGATATAATTTTTTTCAGTCTCAACCATTCAAAGAAAAGTTACTAATGTGTTTTGATAGTCCACCAACCATGACCCCTTGCACAAGACCAAATTTTAGTAATAGCAAGTATAATTGATTCCTCAGCAATCATTTTGTGACATATTTGGATAGTATTGCTGAAACAAAAAGTCATAAATTAATTCTTCAGATTATATATCTTGTAACGTATAGTAATACATTTTTTTTTTCATATTTTAGGTTTGATATGCTAACACGTAATATGTTAGTGACTATATTGGTGTATTAGCTATTAAGTAAGTTAATTGCTCAACTCCATGATTAGTTTTTGTTAATAAATTTGCAGTTTTGTTCTTCATTTGTTTTGTTTTTACTTGGTGCATTTAGATGTATTGTATCGCATTATATACTTTATGTAAAATTTCCTGATCTACTTTTGACTTCTGCTTTTGTGTTTTTCTTTCTCTATTTATCGTCACTCTGGTTATGTGTGTTTAGTTTTAACTGGCGATAATATCACTATTCAAACTCTTCTCTACTTCATTATTTTCCTGGTAAGCAACTATTAATTTTTTGATACTATCTATGTTCCATTTTGATAGTTCTAGTTTTTTCACACAGTTTACGAAAAAAGTAGTTAATTTTGTTGAAAAAATAAATTTAGATTACTATTTTTCTAAAATACCCATACATTAAATAGAGTACAATTGTATATTAATTATCCATAAAAATTTGAATTGATGGTCAAGAAAGAATCAAATCATCATTTTACATTAAATGAGGTATGTTATATTCAATAATAATCTATATTAAATAAAGTAGTTTATATTAATAACATCATACATTGAATAAGAGTATTTTAGAGAAATTAAAAGATAACTACATTTTTCAATTGGAAAATAGACTATAATATAGGACAGACGAAAAAGGAAAACGAGACGATCAAAACTTGTTACAATAGAAACTAGTAATATTTACAAAAGATAAAACCAGTAGTGTAATCTTAAGGTAGCATTCAGTGTCAAGAAATGGTAGGGTTAGGTGGCGTTTGGTTCGCACGTTGGAATCGGATTCGGAATCATTCATCCTGAATTTTGAATGAAATCAATCATTCCAATACATTTGTTTGGTTCAGTGCCAGGAATGTATATCATTACTATAGTTTATGTTTGGTTCGTTGGCTCTTTGTAAATTGAATATAAGAAATTTTCACTAATTAAATATATTAGTATAAATGTATTAGTAAATTTAGTATAACTAATTAATAATTTATATTAGTAAACATGTATAATTATTAGTATAATTGATAATATTAATTATATTACATAGATTAATATACATTATATAATACATATAACTAATAATATCATTATTACTATAAGTTTGTAACTAATTAAATTAAATATTATATATATAATTAAATATAATTATACAAATGTTATAATATAAATATATAATTATAAATATATAATATATAAATATTAATTATACTAATATTTTATATAAATATAATGTATATTATATATTAAATATAATTATTATATTTAAAATAATAAATATAAATATAATTATATAATATATTATTATTATATACACGTATATATTATAATTATATGCACATAAAATATACATTTATAAATATATATATAATAATATAAATATATTATTATATAATATTTATAAATTTATAATATATATTATATAAATATAATTACATTTAATTAAATAATTATAATATATAATTATATAATATAATATATATGTCTATATAATAATTATAAATATATTATATAATTATACTAATATTATAATAAAATATATAATTATAATAAAATATTATAATTATAATATATATTATATACATAATTATATATATTTGTATATAATTATATATTAATTTTTTTAATGGATGGCTGGACGGGTCCCATTTCTAAATGGGAATCAGATTTGGGTTTTACTAGGGAATTGAGGAATTGTAAATTTTTAGGTATGATTCCAAAATTCCGATTCCGGTAATAATAATTCAAACAATAATTACGGGGTTTATTCTAATTTTTCATTCCAAAACCCTTTTACCAAACTTCACATTAGATTGTCTGCCGCAAATGTAACACTGAGATTAAGTGGCATATGGTCGAGTAGAGTTCACGAAAGTGATGAATTACTCAAACGCATGTAAGGTGGCATGGTACACGAGCATTTCTCTTCATAAACAGGTTGCATATGAAGCTCCTTAAAGTTGGACAACCAGAATTCCGACAAGCTGCTGAGTTAGTGATCATTCAACGACAACCAAACTTCAAGAAAAGGCCCGGGCAGCATTAAATAACACAAGCCTCCATTGTCTGCAAACATAACATCAAACAAGTACTACTCAGTGAGCATATCACACCATCCAAGTCAAACATACAAAACCAAAATCAAATTAATCAACTTAGGTATCAATTAGCAAGTATCCAGCTAATTCCAGTTATGTTAGACAATCTATTACATCCAATTAATTCGATAACCCATGAAAAATGGCTTTGGGAGATTAAGAGGCCTGGCTTTACGTAATTTTATGGAAATACAAGCTCAATTCAATTATATTTAATGCTCAACATAACATCGAATATTATCACGTACCAAACTTACCCTAGTCTTAAATATCTAAAAGGTCATCTAAATAATTACAACAAAACTAACCTATAATAACTCGTACCCAATACTCAAATTGCATTGCAAATATTTTTACATTTCCAAATCCAATTACCCTTATACTTATGATTGAAATTCAAACATAACTTTTGACAGTAACTCATTATTATATAACATATAAGGATATATAAGCAAATTCTTTAGATATCAATTTAGTAGACTAACTTATTCTTATATAATATGAGGATATATAAGCAAATTCTCTATATATCAATTTCGTAGGTTTTGGGGAGGTTGACAACTATCGAAAGAATAATAAATAGTTGCTGAAATTACTAAAATGGCTTGGAACTTTTTGTGCAATTACTTGGAGTTTTTTTTTTGGAATGATTTAGATGTTAAATTGCGCATGGATCGGAATTGAAGGGTGAAAAGTTGGAGGCTTTTCAGTATCATGGGCTGGCTAGAAAATTCAGTTGGAGGGCCAAAATGAAGTTACAGTTTTTTCTTAAAAGAAAAAAAAAAGAACTTTTTCGATGTTTTCGTCTTAGCCTTCTACAGCCTTCTCAGCGCGGCTGGGGCTTTTGCCTCTTCCTCAAGCTTCTCCAGTGTTCCAACTTGGGACGTAAAAGCAAACAAAAATCAATTTCAACGACGAGCTCTTTTTTTCGTCTTTAATTTAGTGCTGCAAAACTGGTCCGAAGTTATAAGATTGAGCTCTAATTTGGGGCTCCGGTTTTGACGAATTAATGTCGACGTCGAGGCTCAGTAGAATAGCGCTCTCGGCCGCCCTTAGGGTCTCTCGCTCTAACTTTCGGCCACCGTCAATTTGTCGCGCTGCCCAAATACTCTCTTCTTCCTCAGGTAGCAGTTTCCCTCCTCGCTCAGTCAATGAATTTGGCGGTGTGGAGATTCCAACACCATCATGCTTCAACGACGTCGGTTTGAGCAAAGTGTTCGCTCGCTCTTACTCCACTGTCTCCAGCTCCAGCTCCAGCTCCGGCCAGGTCATCACCTTTTCTTTCTTTTTTTTTTTGGGTTTTGTCTAAACAAGAGAAAGGAGAAGTTTGTTCGTGCGTATCTTGACACATTGTTGTAAAGAGTACTTTTCCACATTTTGTGGGTAGGAGTCGGATGGATATTTAAATTGTACTCCTTTTGTTTACTGCAAAATTGTTGTTTTGTTTTCTCACTCTCTCGTGCAGTGCCGACCTTTCGTCTAGTGCAACATTGTTGATTTGTTGTTCTGTTTTTTCACTCATTCAGGCAGTGCAGCACCGTATTTAGCCGAAAATTGACGTCCTTGAAGCTCGCGAAATTCCATATATGGTTTTAGATTCGATCATGTGTTATGCATCTAAAACACTGTGATTCTCGTCTGGTGCATATTAATTAAATTACTGTATATCGGAACAACAGCACGGAAAGATTTATAGATGCTGGAGTAGCTCTGTTGAAGGAATCATAGATGTCAGTAATCCACTATTCTGTCTTCGAGACTTGTGGTAAGATAATGGGGGGAAAATGGCAAAGAGGAATTATTGATGAAAGAGGCCTTCTCTTTAAGTTGAATGTTGTAGTCATGGCTCCTTTGCTTGTAATATTTCTTCCACCTGCTATTAGTGGGACTTGCAGAAACTCCTTGCTTCTTCTTAGCTAATCACAAATTGTCACACTTAGTTTTCCTGTTATTTCTTTTGTGGAGTGTTCCGCTGTTGGAGAAAATTCGTGTTGCACTTTGATATTTATTTGCAAGTTTTTCGTCTCATGCTTGTTTCTAGCTATTATAGATTTGTTCTTATTTGACAGATAAATAATTCAGAGTTCACTGAGATGGCATGGGATGGAGTAGTTGGTGCTGTTGATGCAGCACGAGCCAACAAACAGCAGGTGGTGGAGACTGAGCATCTAATGAAAGCACTACTAGAGCAGAAGGATGGGTTAGCTAGGAGGATATTCACCAAGGCAGGGCTAGACAATACATCAGTTCTACAAGCTACAGAGGAGTTTATATCTCAACAGCCTAAGGTATGCCTCCCGCTCTTGATGTCCTTCCTTTAACCGCCTGGCCATAAGTGTATGTTATTGGTAGGTAACAGGTGATACCAGTGGTCCGATACTGGGCTCCAGTCTCAGTTCTCTCTTGGATGCTGCACAAAAGCATAAGAAAGATATGGGGGACTCTTTTGTGTCTGTGGAGCATCTTCTATTATCATTCACTTCCGATAACAGGTTTGGTCAGCTGTTATTTAGGAATCTGCAGCTTACTGAGAAAGCTTTGAGGGATGCTGTTACTGCTGTTCGTGGAAGTCAGAGAGTAACTGACCAGAGTATGTACTAAAGTAATTCCAGTTGATGCATATTAACTTGATATCAAAGTTTCAAGTAAGTTGATTAACTTGTTTATGCAAGCTATATTGTGATAACAAAAGTTACTTCATTTATGTTTTAAGAAACTGCTACTTCCCTCATGAGCTTTTAGTTTCATTAGCTGTTGAGGATGCTAATTTTACCTTCCTTTGATTCCCATTAAACTCTTGATACAAGCAATTTCAACTTTGATTTTGATCTGAGCTGGACTCATTTCTGGAAACACTTACAACCTGGGCTAATCTGGGGTTTTGTGTATAGACTGGGATAAAATAGGCGCAGGGAATAATCTCTCAAGAACCTTCCTGATACTAGCGCAACAAGTATAGAGGGGTATGAAGTGAAAGGGGAAGTGCTGTAAAACTTTGTTTACCATTGGATATGCATAGCATCAAATCATAGCACTGTATTGTTGAAAAGATAGCCTTGTTGTGTGGTATAAAATCTGGCGGTTGGGAGAGATTATGTTTGCAATAAGAGTTAGCATGAATAAGGATGTTATGATGGGTGCATGTAAAATTTAATCTAAATTATGTATGAGATTACAAGTAGGAAATGAAACAATAGAAATTGGTTAAGAGGTTTATACATATCCCAGAAGAATGTTCAGTGTTTTATGCATGCATTGTAGATAATTGTTAAGAGAATATAAGTATTCTTGTAGATAATAAATTAGTAAGGGTATTCTTGTAAATAGTTTGTTAGGTTTGTACTCCTATAAATACTAGTTGGTCACTCATAATACGGTGACTAGATGTTTTCCTCCCAAAATACCTGTTGTCATGGTATTAGAGCAAAAGTCCTAGGGTTAGGGTTAAACATCTAGTCACACTATAAATTGGCTAGTACCACTCATTAAATTGTTCAATTAGTAACAACTACCAATCCACTTGATCTCAATAGTTAAATAGGATCCAACCACGAATTTTGCTCTATTGCCCAGTCTCGCAACTAGGCTCTGATACCACTTGTTGGGCTCTGAGAGAGCCAAACTCGGGGAAAATTTAACCATGAGCTAGAATGGGAACCACAACCATGGGCTTGACACCACATCCAACCCAAAACCTTAAGGCCTTGGGTCTATGGATCATTCCCACTTATATGTTCCTCATTCTACTCATCTCTTTCCGATGTGGGATATTGATTCACACTTGATATCCCAACAATTTCCCCCTCAATTGTGAATCCTGGTTGGAGATTAGCTATGCAAGAAGAGATGTCTGCTTTGGAATAAAATGGTACTTGGGATCTTGTCCCTCGTCCTTCAAGTAAGCTTGTTGTTGGTTGTAAATGGGTGTACACTATAAAAGTGCAGCCTAATGGTTCTATTGATAGATTGAAGGCTCGTCTGGTAGCTAGAGAATTTACTCAAGTGTATGGAGTAGACTACTTAGAAACATTTTCTCCTGTTGCAAAGATTACCTCGGTTCGTCTTCTTATCTCTTTGGCAGCAACTTACAATTTGCCATTGCATCAGTTGGATGTGAAAAATGCATTTCTGCATGGAGATTTGGAAGAAGAGGTATATATGGAACAACCTCCTGGATTTGTTGCTCAGGGGGAGAATTCGCGGTTGATTTGTCGTTTGAAAAAATCCTTATATGGATTGAAACAGTCTCCGAGGGCCTGGTTTGGCAGGTTTAGTAGTGTTGTCATGGAATTCGGTTTGACAAGATGTGGAGTAGATCATTCTGTATTTTATCGGCATTCTAATGCTGGTAAAATTTTATTAGTTGTTTATGTGGATGATATTGTGATTACAGGTGATGATGTTGTGGGGATTCAGAAATTTAAATCCAATTTGCAGGCAAACTTTCAGACAAAGGATTTAGGTCATCTACAGTATTTTCTGGGTATTGAGATAGCTCGATCTAAATATGGGATTTATTTATGTCAAAGAAAATATGTACTCGATATGCTGAGTGAAGTTGGGATGTTAGGTTGCCGACCTGTGGATACTCCTATGGATCCTAATGTGAAATTAGTAGGAGATCAAGGTACATTACTAGATGATCCTAGGCAATATCGAAGACTTGTGGGTAAATTAAATTTTCTCACTGTAACGAGACCTGACATTTCGTTTGCAGTGAGTGTTGTGAGTCAATTTCTTGATACCTCTCGTACTAGTCATTGGGATGCTGTTATACGGATTCTCAGGTATCTTAAGAGTGCACCTGAAAAAGGATTGCTGTATCAAAATCATGGACACACTGATATTGAAGGATATAGTGATGCAGATTGGGCTGGTTCTGCCTCAGATCGAAAATCGACCACAGGATATTGTGTATTTGTTGGTGGTAATTTAGTGTCGTGGAAGAGTAAGAAGCAAACAGTTGTCTCCAGATTAAGTGCAGAATCTGAATACCGCGCTATGGCTCACACTGTGTGTGAGTTGGTTTGGTTGAAGAGCCTGTTACTTGAAATTGGATTTGAGCATAAACAGCCTATGAATTTAGTGTGTGATAATCAGGCAGCTGTTCATATTGCATCTAATCCAGTGTTTCATGAAAGGACAAAACATATTGAAGTTGATTGTCATTTCATTCGAGAGAAATTGCTTGACGGAGTCATCAAGACATCTCATGTACCGTCTGTAGATCAATTGGCTGATGTGTTTACCAAGAGTTTAGGGGGTTCTAGGGTGAAATACATTTGTAACAAGTTGGGTGCTTATGATATATATGCTCTAACTTGAGGGGGAGTGTTAAGAGAATATAAGTATTCTTGTAGATAATAAATTAGTAAGGGTATTCTTGTAAATAGTTTGTTAGGTTTGTACTCCTATAAATATTAGTTGGTCACTCATAATACGGTGACTAGATGTTTTCCTCCCAAAATATCTGTTGTCAATAATCAAATGCAAACTGATAAAGTTAATTTTGCACAAAGGTAGATTTTGTTTGAGATTAACTGCTGCAGAAAATAATTTAGCAAGATCTAATTACCAAAGATTGTTTTACAATCATTGTTAGAAAATAATTTTGCGTGTCGTGTACTACCTGCTCATCTGTGTGGGCTAATTTTGTGTAGATCCAGAAGGAAAATATGAAGCACTTGAGAAATATGGCAATGATTTAACAGAACTTGCTAGACGGGGTAAACTTGACCCAGTTATTGGTCGTGATGATGAAATTCGAAGATGTGTGCAGATATTATGTCGCCGAACCAAAAACAACCCTGTTATTATTGGTGAACCTGGGGTGGGGAAAACTGCAATTGCTGAAGGGTATGACCTCTAAAATCTCGATGCTTTTTGTTTACATAAACTTAGTAAATCATTCTTTCTTTTGATAGTGAATGGCACCTGCATTTTTTTTTATTTATTTAGCGTGGTATTTCTCATACCCGGTAGTTGTTGTCATCTATTATTTAGTGGTGCATGTTGAGAACTAAACTATATATAGTTATATTATATGTAGTGATGCATGTTGAGTTCATGTACAAGTCCCATGAATTCAACTACATTTAGTCTTGGATTACTTTGTCTGAGGACTAAAAAGAGTGTGAAAAGTGGTGTATGTTCCAAATGCAGGGCCTAAATGTCTAACCTTGCACGTGAAGTGTCTGAATATCTCTTCAAAGGGTAATCATGTGGCAAACAATTTCAATTATCCTTCTAACCTTCTTTCTTTTCAAAACGTACCATGGTGCAAAGACAACCATTGACAGAACAAAGTAGAGTGACAGTGCGTTGAAACGAGTTGAAATTACTCTTAGAGGCTTTAATTTACTTGAGCATTGTTGTTATTGTCTTTTTTTGTTTCTTTACTGATGCTCGTTTTATCACATTTGTTGAGCTAGCTTTTATCAGAGAATTTTGCTGTCATTCGTAGAATCCAAGTTCAGATTTCCCTTTTTAGCTTGTGAATTGATTGCTGATTTTACAATGTCTCAATCATTTTAGATCTGAGGCTATATTGTGTTATCTTTTCATAACATCATGTTTATCAAAGAGACAACTTCATATTAGAGTCCAGAAGAGTTTGGGTCAAACCTGTCCCCTTTTTTATTATAGAAGCTAGAATATATGGGAACATATGCTGATGCCCAGGCTCAAAGAAAGTTTTCAACCTAATGCAAAAGTTATATCAAGCTTTAAATCTGCAGCTCTACCGAAAGCACTGTTTCATTCTTTGCTTTCATTGCATTGTAGCGCTTAAGTCTGACGTTAAGGTGATTTAATTATTTTTGCTACAGGTTAGCTCAAAGAATTGTGCGCGGTGATGTTCCAGAACCTTTATTGGATCGCAAGGTTATTATCTTGTTTTTCAGTTTTTTCATTTTTCAAGTGTTGATGTGCAATCAATCATGAAGTCAGAAAAGAAAACATAATTTGGTTGTGCTAAGAATATCTGCTTGTTATTATCTTGAGTTCTTAAATTTTTGATGAATTTGGGAGTAGTTTGATTGATTTTTTTATGTAGCACGTTTAGGATGCAAGTGTATAAGTAAAATACTAGCAATTATGGAAATGCTGTTCTGTGAAATTTATTTGCGGACTCTGCAGTTGTGATTGGAACATATCAGCTGTAAGGTGTGATCAGGTTTACATTTGAGTCCAATTATTGCTATAACATTGTAGTAATTCTGTGATGTGTTCTTTCTGAGATTTATGGCAAGCCACATGTTTTAAATCCTGAAGTAAGGATCTAATAAAGTTATAGGAGTTTGGATGAAAATTAATCTTTTTAGTCATATGTTTACAGAAGCTTGCAAATCTAGGTGATATGTTGTAGGAATTAGTTAAAGTGAGGTTATTGTTTTTAGACATGGAGCTTGTGTGCTGTTATATCTGTGTCTTTAGTTACATTATACCAGATGATTGATTTCTCATAACTGATTACTTTTATCTTTTTGAGTATTTACTGTGATATTATTTCTTGGAACTAGTTTTAGTGAAGCAATTTGCATCTTGTGTATTCTTTTACCCTTTCAGTTGATCTCCTTGGATATGGGTTCATTGCTTGCTGGTGCTAAATTCAGAGGAGATTTTGAAGAAAGGCTTAAAGCTGTTCTGAAGGAAGTCACTGCCTCAAATGGGCAGATAATATTATTTATTGATGAGCTACATACTGTAGTTGGTGCAGGTTGGTGTGGGTTTCGGATTTGCAAAGTCAATTGTCTAGATATTTCTTCTGTCGATTTTGTATTTAACATTAATTTTCACAGCTGAAACTTCCTTTAACGAAAAAATAAAAAATCTGTTGTAGCCCATGAGCTGTTTTAATGTCAATTACTGAATCTCTGATCTACCAAATTATCTTACTTGTATGCAAGTCTAGAGACAATCGGCTCATTCACCTGAACGTACCTAGCGATTTTCCTATAAGCTGCCATCATGTCTTAGTAATCTGTATAGAACTTTATCCAGTGAAGGCACATGCATTTTAAGATTCCTATTTGTGCTTTATTGTTTCTTTCAGAACTATCTTTAGCATAGAATGCACAGTGCCCTGTGAGCAATGATGGTGTCTCATAATGGCTCCATAACTTATTAACTTCACCATATTTTGCTCTTGGAATATTCACATGTATTGAATATAATGCCCAATTAGATTACTTCTGAGTGCTTGATGATATTACTCATGACAGAGTGTCGCTACAATTTTACTCTTAAATGGTAACAAAAGGTGTGTAGGTTTTTGTGCATCAGTAGCTATGTCAACACTAATCTACAATATGTTTCCAATTTCAAGTGCTAAAGTTTTAATTTTTCTTTTGAGAGGTTAGAGTATTATTCACAGCAAGTGTATTCCCCATATACAGCCTCCATATGATTACAGCTGAAGTTAATGGAAGGTTCCATATCTCAAGGAATATTCTTCCTACTCCAAGAGAGAACATGAAACAAAATCCTCTGCTTCAAAATCAATGCAGGTTTTTTAAGCCTTGAAAGCTCTCTTGTTCCTTTCATTCAGGATTAACCGCAGCTGATGCACATTCCCAAGTCTTTATCCATCTCTGATACTGTTAACCTACACTCTTCAACAAAATATAATACATCTAAAACCCTTCTTGGAATGACCCAAAAGCTGATGCACATTTGTCTTAACATGACAAATTTATAAACATGTCCAACTTGACAACAATAATTACATTTTACTATTGGATTGTTTACAGGTGGAATCTTAATAAAACAATAGCCATGCTTTCTATATACAGTAAAACCTCTTCTAACTCGAGTATTTACAACCTTTTTGTTTTGCACACATTTTTTTGTTTTTCCTTACTCAAGATCATTATTAAGTCATCAATTCTTTTCTTTAACATAATATGTTCTTCCTTAGTCTTTTCATAAACTTCTTTCGTCTATCTTCTTTTCTAATTCCTTTCTCTCAGATATGAGATCAACATTAACCTTGCTAACATCATCATTTTCCCTTTTTAATGTCTTATTAAAAAATTTTCCCTGATGCCATGAAGCACACTTGAGCCATGTCATTCTGCTCCTCTAACTTGTCACATTCTTCTCATATAACTCTAATATTTTTTGGTCCTAGTTCTTGTTTCCACCTTTATCTCTTTTTTCTTTCTATTTGGACACCACAAGAAGAATTGTATTTCAGTTTTTCCAGAGCTTTTTCTCTCCAAATAGCCTGTTATGTAAAACTTCTTTCCTCTCCTCCAAATACCACACTTTAGAAGGACTGTAAATTGAGATTTTCATTATTTTTACCAGTTGGGTTCCAATATATTCTCCTGGCTTCTACTATAGGTTGAGTTGTATAGTCTAGTGATCATGTCCTGAGAGGATTTTAACTGCCTGTGTTTTAAAGATCTTCTAAACTTTTGTTCACAGTGTGAATTTCATGCAATTGATAATTTACGGTGGATGTCAGATGTAAGTGGAGTCAGAGGTTATAAGTTGCACGTGTTTCGACGTGTGATAGATACTTCAACCTGCTTGTTCCAAAAATCTATCTAGGCCATTTAACTCCCACTAGAAGAAGGCCTTTCTACATCAGTGTTGGGTGTATGCTAAATTTCAAAGCATATATAGATATTTATGGCGCCATTTCTTAGTTCTCTCCTCCATCTTTTCTTCCTTGAATTTGGGGTCGTTAGCTTTGTAATAAGCTTTGTGGCATTGCTCTTTCTTCATGGTTCTTAACCATTTTCCTTACCTTCAATCCAGGGGCTGTTGCTGGAGCTTTGGATGCTGGAAACTTGTTAAAGCCAATGCTTGGTCGTGGTGAGCTCAGGTGCATTGGAGCAACCACATTGAATGAATACAGGAAGTACATTGAGAAGGACCCTGCTCTAGAACGTAGGTTCCAACAAGTATTTTGTGGTGAGCCATCTGTAGAAGATACTATCTCCATCCTTCGTGGATTGCGTGAGCGGTATGAGCTGCATCATGGGGTCAAGATTTCTGACAGTGCACTTGTGTCAGCGGCAGTCCTGGCACATCGTTATATAACAGAGCGTTTTCTGCCAGACAAAGGTAGGATATATCTGTCTTATTCCAGGTTTTTAGCTGAATAAACTTCTAGGGCCTATTTGACTACTACATGAGTGAGAGGATTGTGAGAAATGAGGCCCAAGAGCGGATGATGTTAGGAACAATCAACACGAGAATTCCAATAAGACTAATGCTCCTAAAGGCGTAAGAGGACAAAAGGATGCACCTCCTACACAAAACAAACTGTGAGAAGATAATAACTTCCAACCGATGTACTAGTTTCTTTTCAGTGCTGCATACCACATTAGATGGTTTTTTTTCCTACTTTTTCTCTTAGTTTTGAATAGTTTTTCCTACTTTTATACTTACTTTTGAAAAGCAACTGTTAAAGCTTCTTGGTTTGGTGTGGGCGATCGTTACTGACATGTTGATCAACCTGCAGTAGAAGGTCTTGAGATGGAGAAGGGTTTAGCTTGATTCTGCATGCTTTTGCTTCAAATGAGGTCCAATGTTTATAGTTTTAGAAGCTTTTACATTCCTTTGTCACTGCTTGCAGTGCATGTTTGGGGGAATGGTTTTTGGGGAGAATAGGTTATCTCAGCATCCATAATCAAGCAAAATTGGGTTTTTGGTTGTAATTGTCCTTAGAATTCAACAGTATGCCTCGTGTGCTTTGTCCTGTCGGAGTCAAAATTTTTGGAGTGACTATTAGTAGTTTGGGATTTGGTCAGTTATCTCAATGCAGAGTAGTTAAAAGAGCAAAAATGTACAATACTTGTACTTGGATGCATAGAGTTACATGGGGAATAGGAATGAAATCTTTCAGTGGCTACTGGAAGCCTTAAAATTGTGGTTGCTTGCCACAAAAAGTTTGGGAAAGGGACAACAATTAGTTTCTTTCTCATGTGCTTTTGGAGGTCTGATTTTTAGGCAAGTTACCTTTCGTACACTATGGTGAATGCTGCTGGAAACGTACAAAATAAAATGGTAGCAACTACCTTTCTCTATCCATCTTATTTCAAACTGGCTGCATATATTCCCAAATATGCCAAATTAACAGATCAGTCAAATTCCGACAAACGTTATTGTTTTTTTTTCCACTTCTGCTTAAACATATTATTTAATTTATCACATTGTTCAAGTTACTCTAGTGGCAACTCTTGGGAGGCTGATGTCATTGTTTGCTGTAATTTGATTGAGATGAGTCCATTTCATCAAGAACCAAAAGAGCAAGTACAAGTGTTTTTGTCTGGAATCGATGTGGAGAACAATCTTTATTTCATGGGTGTCTAGATTGTTCGTATGTGCACTCATTATGACTTGACGGATCTAGTAGAGTATTTTCCTCATGCTATCAACTATCTTATTTTTTATAAATTGCTTCCAGTTTATGTACCTTCTTTCTACCCTTTTCAGCCATTGACCTAGTTGATGAAGCTGCTGCAAAATTGAAAATGGAGATCACTTCGAAGCCCACAGAGTTGGATGAGATAGATAGGGCTGTTATGAAGCTAGAGATGGAGAAACTCTCTCTCAAAAATGACACCGACAAATTATCTAAAGAACGGTTAAGCAAGATTGAGAACGATTTGACATCTCTTAAGCAGAAACAAAGACAGTTGAATGAACAGTGGGAGAGTGAAAAAGTTCTTATGAATAGAATACGCTCAATTAAGGAGGAGGTGGATTTGTCTGTTTAGATTTTTTTTTTTTGTGATACTGTTTATCTTATGTTCTACTTGCTCATTATATAATTTTTCTTCAACCATTTTTGTGTAGATTGACAGAGTTAACCTTGAAATGGAAGCTGCTGAGCGAGATTATGACCTGAATCGTGCTGCTGAACTCAAATATGGGACACTGATGTCCCTCCAGCGCCAACTTGAAGAAGCTGAGAAGAACCTTGCTGACTATCGGAACTCTGAACAATCTTTGCTCCGGGAAGAAGTGACAGATCTTGATATTACCGAAATTGTTAGCAAATGGACTGGCATCCCATTATCAAATCTTCAGCAGTCTGAGAGGGATAAGCTTGTCTCTTTGGAACAGGAACTTCACAAAAGGGTAGTTGGTCAGGATATGGCTGTCAAATCTGTAGCTGATGCAATCAGGCGCTCAAGGGCTGGCCTGTCCGACCCAAATCGGCCTATTGCAAGCTTCATGTTTATGGGTCCCACAGGTGTTGGTAAAACCGAGCTTGCAAAGGCACTTGCTGGTTACCTATTCAATGCTGAAAATGCTCTGGTGCGGATAGATATGAGTGAATACATGGAGAAACATGCAGTCTCTCGATTGGTTGGTGCACCACCGGGGTATGTGGGTTATGAAGAAGGTGGGCAACTCACTGAAGTGGTCCGTCGTAGGCCTTATTCAGTTGTGCTTTTTGATGAAATTGAGAAGGCACATCATGATGTTTTTAACATTCTATTACAGTTGTTGGATGATGGAAGAATCACCGATTCCCAGGGAAAAACTGTTAGTTTCAGAAATACTGTTGTGATTATGACATCAAATATTGGTTCTCACTATATCCTTGAAACTCTTAGAAACACAGAGAACAGTAAAGAGGCAGTTTATGATCTGATGAAAAAGCAGGTGGTTGAGTTGGCTAGACAAACTTTTAGGCCGGAATTTATGAATCGAATTGATGAGTACATTGTTTTCCAACCTCTGGATTCCAAACAAATCTGCAAAATTGTTGAACTACAGGTACTGAGTCTTTTGTCATCAAATGTTTTGATGTCTCTCTCTCTCTCTCTCTCTTTATTTTTTCGTGGACTCTCTCAAGACTTACACCTTGTGACGTTATTGCTTGGCACGTCCTAGTTGTGGTTCAGATTACTCTAATTGGTATCAGTGTTGGGAGATAAATAAATAAACTGTTATATATAAGAGGTTTAGGTAGCCAAATTTAATTGGCATACTTTTATTTGTTAACTTAGCATATCTCCATTCCTACAGCACCTAGTGTCATGGAAATCTGGTACTTATTACACAATGATACACATAATTTGTCTATTTTTACATACTTTATAATTGTTATTTTTTTATGTTGTGAGAAAGAAAGTTAAACCACAAGGGAAAAGATGACCAAGAAAGGGATTGACATGAGAAAAATTGGTGGCAAAGAATAAAGGTCATTGATCCATCTTCTTAAAAAATATATTGTGACATTATTGCTTGGTATAGGTACACTGAGATCGGTTTGTTAATTTATAAACGTTGGTTGCATGTTTGAGGTTATGAACTTGTAGAATAGGCATTAGAATAGAGATCGCCCTAATACCATAGATAGTTATTAACATTTTGAAAAAGATGATGTTTAACAGATTCTTTAGCAATAGGGCATCAACCTTTGATGAACATATTATTCTGATAATGCCTGGATCCTAATGATAAAGGACTATGTTTTTCAACATAATTTTCTTTCTCTACTTATTTCACTTTGCTGCATATCATATGACATGAGTACTGAATCTACCTTGTCACAGCACTTGGTGTCTTCCATAAACAAGTCTCGCCCTTTGGATTTATTTTAGCTTTAGTTAAAGTGAATGGTATCAGCATGATTTATAAGAATTGGATGGGTTGTACTTTCAATTTTTTTTGTTTAGCATTGTGTTCTCAGAACTACTGTTGTCATGATGTAATTTTTAATTCTATGAAGTTAACAAGTTTTATCCCTTTTTTCCAGATTAGAAAAGGTAGAGCAATGTAAATGAAGAATCAGAGAAAACACCTAGTTAAATTGCTATGTCCTTGAAACAATTTAGCATGGAAGAGGAAATATGGGAACGAAATATCCTTTTGGGGATTGGTTAGATTGAAAGCTTAGTTATCCACACAAATTCTCAATGAGCTTCATTGCCTTTTTGAAAGGGGATGTCCATGTTAATTTTTTAAAGGCAGAATAACTTAGCAAAATTTACTGTTTACTCCGCATCTGACAGTTAATGTCTGTCCTAGCAACATTCCTCCATTGAAAGTTGAGGTTGAGTTGAAACTTTTAATGTTTGTGATGGAAAATAAATAGTAAAAGCAACTTATTGTTGTAAAATGAGAATATATTTGACTTCAGGCTAAGAACAAGTGAAGTCTACTCTGGACACCAATGCTGAGATTAGTACCAATTAATTCTGTTCAGAAAGATTGAATGTTACTATGACTGTTTGGGATTTTATAGTTGCACAAATGCAGTAAGTTTCTTGTCAGCTGTATTTGGTTTGATGGTCACACTACTGCAATCCAAATTATATGAACGCATAGATATATCCCTTTCCTGGATGTAGAATTTGGCCTATTTGACCTGATTGTCCTTTGTAAGCATTGGGTCATGCTTTATTTTCTGCATAGAGCTCCTTTTTTTTCCAGTTTTTTCAGTTGTTCACTGAATAGTGATTACCTTATTTTTTTGGGTTCATTTTGGGCACTTTGATGATTTGATTCCCTTCCTGTTAAGCCTGTATCACTGCAGTATCCTTAACCTCTCAATATCGCCAATTTAGTCCCTTATCTATTCAAAAGGCGTCAATTTAGTCCACAATTTCTCACTAAACTTACCGGATGGCGTGACTTGTGAGATACATGGCATATCATTTTAGTTCCTTTCAAGTATAACTTGATTTATTATTCTGTTTATGATCTTTACTACAGCATGTGAGTTGGAAAAACTCGTGTATGTTGTACAATCTCATATCTGCTGATCATTTTTAAGGTGCAGAACTCTTGAGTCCTATCAACTAAATTCACTACATTGCACATCCCGACATCAAATTTGATGTCAAGGCTTTAAGCTAATTTCCATAATGTAAAATTAGGATGAACTCTTGTAACGTTTGATTGTGTTGATATAATCTTTTCAGACGCACAACTGACTGAAAAAGTGTGTCAAATGTTCCTGGACCAGGAAGTTTTATCATGTTTCCTGCGCTCTTTACTCCAAGCATTTTGAAGACATTGATTTTCGCTTTTGCAGATGAGTCGTGTTAAGGAGAGACTCAAACTGAAAAAAATTGACCTCCATTACACTCAGGAAGCAGTCAATCTTCTGGCGACACTGGGTTTCGATCCTAATTTTGGAGCTCGCCCTGTGAAGCGGGTGATTCAGCAATTGGTTGAGAATGAAATTGCTATGGAAATTTTAAGGGGAGATCTAAAGGAGGAGAACTCAATCATTGTCGATGCTGATACATCCTCGAGGGCTCGAGATCTTCCACCTCAGAGTAGATTAGTAATAACGAAAATGGGAAATAATACTGCAATAGATGCCATGGTTGCAAATGACTGACTTTTTCTTTCTATTGAGGAGGCATGCACGCACTTTTCTGAACCAAAACTGGAGTTGATCACGCGAGATAAAAGTGGTTCTTGTGAGTTCGTGCATTAAGTTGCTGCTTCTTGTAGGAAGGCAGGACTGGTGTAATTGTTCTTTTTTTTTTTTTTTTCCTTTTCCTTTTCTGCGTGTATAATGGGGCGGTATGTACTTTTAATGCTTGAGATCATATCTACGAGAAATTACAGGTAGTTAGCAGTATTGTTATTACAATGGGCAAGCATCTTGAAACTGGATGAACAAACCATTGGCGTTGTTATTAATTCTTGAGCACGCAAACAAACAAACAAACAGACATTGGGGGATCTGGGAAGAATATGTGCGTTTGCAGTTTTTATTGGCTCCATCTTACAATGGCAAGTCTTGAGGATATTGTGATAATTTTGGATGAATATATATTTCTCGATGATTAGTGAAGAGTGAGCTCCTCCTATTTTATTAAGTATTGAGTTGGAGAGCTTAATTGAGATTTAGGGTGCAAAATTGAATTTTGAAATCTAAAATTTGAATTAATTAAGTTATTAAATTTTTAAGTATTTGAGTATATATCACATTCAGTGTTAAGTAAATAATATTTTATTTTATTTTTTAGAGCAATTTTTACTTAGAAAATTCAATGATACTTAAATAATTCAGATATTCAATTTTTAGTTATCAAATGCGTTTGAATATGTTAAAATCTAAATGTATTAAATTTAAGTGTTAAATTAATTTATTAAACAGGGTCTTAATCACTCTAGAGGGCTGAATTGATAATTTGGTCCATTCTAGAGGGCTGAATTGAACTTCACCCCAGTGATTCTTTGCCAGTTGCCTGCCACATTATTATTAGTTTATTACTAGCACTGTTTTTATTAATTTTTTACGCGCTCACACCCCCCGCCCCTAAAAAAAAAAAAAAAAAAAATGAAACTAGTTTTTTTATGCTTCCGAGATTTTATTTAATCTAAGTCTGTTACCCCAGTGAAGCAGAGGGGTACTTACTTCACTCGACTAGCTTCTCAAATGTGGGTGTGGGTGTGTGCGTGTGTGTGTGTGTCTCAATCATGGAAGCATACAAACTGTAGCATGTTCGTACTTACAAGAAGAAGGGGACCGACAACATAAGAAAAACCAGCCAAGATAGAAGAGGAAGTTCATGGAAAAGGAATAGAATCGTTTTTACTACGTACTTGTTGCGCGTATTTCAGTTTGAGGTTTCGAGGAGAGGTGCGGTTTCTTTCACAGCGGTAAAATGCAGAAATAATACTCGATCCAGGAAGAAGAGTGGGACTAAGTATCCAACATCCATCTCTGGGGAAATCAAATTAATTTCAACTCTCAAGTAAGGATGGCGGATACTGCTAGTAATTAATTAATGGGGAAGTTGCACGGGAACAACCTCGGATCCGTGGTGCTGGACCACCCGACTCCCGGTGGAGGGCGTCAGTTTAAGATTTGGTCAGCCTCATTCCGCCGCATTATACTGGACACAGTTCGGTGCGGGACGCGGCAGCATCATAAGCACGACAACACTGGCAAATTAACCATCCAAGAGCCCAAGCCCGAGCCCGGCATTGATCTCACTGCAGTCACAACACTGAGATCTGAGTTGAGTAAAGGTAGTACTAGCAGTGGTAGGAGTGGGACTAAGTATCCAACAAACACACCGCCCTCCGGATCCGACAAGTTATCAGACCTTCTGAAGCTATCGGAAAAGGAAAACGAACCGGACGAGGAGGAGGCGGAGGCTGTGAAGAGGAAAGTGGAGGCACTGGAGGAATTGAAGACAGTGGTGAAGAATCTCCAAAGTAGCAGTAGCGGTAGCAGCAGCCAACAACTCCAGGAAAATGAAAACCATGGCTTCTTAGCTCCAGATGTTCGCGCGTTGGAGGCAGCCAAGGAGGTCAGAAGGCTCGCTAAAGGCGATTCTCAAGCCAGAACCACTCTTGCTTTGCTCGGAGCAATCCCCCCGCTCGTGGCTTTGCTGGACGCCCCCCCCCTGCCTCCGGATGTCTGCCCCAAAATTCCTGCTCTTTATGCTTTGCTCAACCTCGGCATTGGCAACGACGCGTGAGCATCCCCCCACCCCACCCCGTTCTCTCTTCTCTCTTTGCTAATTCCTTCCTATATACTAAGTAGTAAGTAAATTTGACGTGCTAAACAACTTCAATGCTACTATCAGCATCTTTCGCCCCCCAAACAAAGAAAACCCGAAACTTTACAATTCTACTTGTAGTACTTATTCATGTTTGTTCTCTCCGGACTGTTTGTTTCTGTTTTCTTTTCTTTTGCTTTTTTTTTTTAAAAAAAATAAAATGTCTAGTCCAACTTCTTTCAGGATTCAAAACTCTCTTATCTTTTTTGAATTTTGTTTCTTTTTTTTTTTTTGCGCACTGCAAAGAGAAGGGTAAGTAAATTTGGTCCTCTGTATATTCTTCTACAACAACTACTACTGATTTTAGGGTGTAATCACCAATATGACAAATAAACACCACCAAATAGGGGAGCAAAAAAAAAAAAAAAAAGAAGTCCTTACACCGACCAATAGATATACTTGCTTGTTACAATGTGTTTTCTGTGAATCCGATATTTTGCTGCGAAATGGGCTCAATTTCTTGCTCTTTGATGGTTTAAGATTTGTTGGTGGATATATTTTGTAATTATTCGGCTCTCTCTCTCTCTCTTTCTTTCTTTCTTTTTTTCATGAGTTCTGGGATTCAATTATCTTTTCAAGACACTTTTTGCTCCAGGAACAAAGCAGCCATCGTTAAATCGGGGGCTGTTCACAAGATGCTGAAGCTCATCGAATCTGAAAATGGTCCTCATGCCACAGCTGTTGCTGAGGCTATAGTTGCAAACTTTCTCTCTCTGACTGCACTCGATGCAAATAAGCTGATTATTGGTTCTTCTGGTGCAATACCATTTCTGATAAGAATCCTGAGAGAGGAAACTGATGATCATGAAAAGAATGGTTCTCAAGCAAAGCAGGATGCCTTGCGAGCGCTGTATAATCTATCAATTTCACCGTTGAACCTCTCACTGTTGCTAGATGCTCATCTGGTGCCCTGTCTCTTGAGCAGGCTAGGAGATATGGATTTCAGTGAAAGAATCCTCTCAATTCTGAGCAATTTAGTATCGATACCAGAGGGGCGAAAGGCAGTAAGCTGTGTGCCGGATGCATTTCCAATGCTAATTGACGTATTGAATTGGACGGATTCTCCAGGTTGCCAAGAGAGGGGGTCATATGTTTTGATGGTGATGGCTCACAAATCATATGGAGATAGACAGGCCATGATAGAGGCTGGAATAACTTCATCCCTTCTAGAACTAACTCTTTTAGGTACGACGTTGGCGCAGAAGAGAGCTTCCCGGATCTTGGAGTGTTTAACTGTGGATAAAGGGAAGCAGATTTCTGAGAGCTATGGTGGTGGATTAAACCCAACATTGTCAGCTCCTCTTTGTGCTGCCAAATCGTCGCCGTCATGTGCAGACCAAAGTCATCAGTCGGAGGAGTCTTTAGAGGAGGAAGATCAGATGTTGAGTGAAGAGAGGAAAGCAGTCAAGCTATTAGTCCAGCAAAGCTTGCAGAACAACATGAAAAGAATAGTTAGAAGGGCTAATTTGCCACATGATTTTGTCCCTTCAGATCATTTTATGTCCCTTACATGGGGTTCAACATCTAAGAGCTTACCCTTTTAGTTTTGGTTGGTTGGTTGGTTGGTTGGGGGTGGGGTTGTTGAAAAAGCTTCAAACTTGGAAAAGTGGTTCTGTACCACATATAATTATTCACATTACATTTTTGTTTTAGTTTTCAATAGACCTGTCTGTCTACGCTCAAAAATGTGCATATGGCTGCATGTATGTATTTATATAGCATCAAGTCTCTTCTTGTAGTAACGGTTCTCCATCATTTTTGCTTGATTAGAATAAAGTTGAGTGATTCCTAGTATTCAATTATTCTGACATCACAAGACCCACCATCTGCTTCAAAATGAGAAGTAGAAACTTTAGAGGCTGTTAGATGTTAATCTCGTAACGTGGATTTCTTGTTATCTTTGGAGTCCTCAGTATAATCACACCCGTCCACTGTTCGAACTTCTTATGGGTTATGCAAGGAGAGAAAATCTTTGATCTAAAAGAAAAAGTCTGTAATGCCATTTACATGACTCTATCTAGTCTCCCAGGAAGTTTAGGCTAGTGAATTATATTCTGGCCAACTGTTAAACTCCTAAATTTTTAAGGAAATTTTGTTTGGATTGTAAGTTATTTGGGATTATTTGGGATATTTTTACTGTAGCACTTTTTGTGATATGATGTATGTGAGATAAAAAGGTAATTGAGAAGATAAAAAGGTGTATTGGAAATTGTAATGATGATGTAAGCAAATAAAACTAGGTAAATAATGCTCAATCCAAACAAACCTGAATTCCTCTCTGCAAACTCAGTGATAGAGGAGGCAGACATTTTTCCAATGTGTGGAACTTAATTTGGAATTGTACAACGAAGGGGATGAGATTAGCAGGTCATTTTTTGAATCAGATTTCACATGAGGAAGATATTATCCCAAAAAGTGCTACATTTAGGCTACATTATCCCAAAAAGTGCTACATTAATGATTGTTTGGTAAAATGCACTGAGCTCTTGTCTTGCAGAAGCCGAGGCTAAATCGGCAGCGATATGAAGGCAACTTGAGCTTGTGGTCCTGACCCCTGATTAAGAAATCATGGCGAAGCCGTCAAAATTCTTCAGCGGGGCACTTTTTTTTTCTCTTGAATTGCGCCTAAGAAATTGTTATCGTTTTCGTATCTCACACAATGTTACTGTTAGATTTATAATTGGCCACATGCCACCAGAATTCTAACTTCAAATTAAGAAAAATTCCATCACATAATTGATAATACTACAACTTTCATGGTTACTATTGATGACCATGACAAAAGAGACACAACAACAAATGCCACCTTGTGCATTTAGTCCTAATTTGAATTCTATGAACATTTATAGAATGTAGTCAGTTTTGATCCCCTATTAGGAAATAAACAATTTAAAATTGTGTCTCCTTTAAATAGTTTTGATCAATTCCACAGATATAAACATTCAAGAGAGTTAATGACAATAATACTTCTATGCAAAAACTTCACAAAATTACTTGATTAGTGATTGCACACTTGAAGTTACGCAAGCGTCTAGTCTCTAATAGTGTCCACCCAAACATTTATCGAGGAATCCTCCAAAAATTGAATTAATGAGTTCTAACTCTTATGAATTTATTCAGCTAAATAAATGAAGAATATATCAGAGGAAAAAAAAAACTATGGAAGACATGACAAAAAAAAAAAAAAAGCCGGATTTAATAAGAAGCAAACAACTCAAGTCAATTACCTTAAGATGAATTTATCTAATAAGTTAGTCCACAAGTATTTTATTTGTATCTTTCAAGTCCTACTTGGATTCATTTTAACTAATGAAGAATGTTTTTAATATATGTGACCTATTAAATTCTTAAACATGTTAGTAATGAACTTCTATTTTTACAACTCTTTAAAGAGTTTAGATAAACTAAACACCGCTAACATATCACTAGTTCAACTAATGAATCAATTCCTATTGAAGAGCCTATGATTTTTAATCCTTTAATTGCTGATTAACAAACAAATGATGAAGTGTAAAAGAGCTCACAAGTCTTGATCTCTCATGCATTGAACTACTAAGAACATTAAATCTATATCCACACTATTGAGAGTGTAAAACAGCTTTCATTATACAACCTACACTTCAAAAGTGTCCCCAGTAGTAATCTTGGAACAATTTATGAGTTTTGTGAAATTTCTCTTAGAGGAGAGCGAAAGTTTTTCTTGGAACAATATAATAGGTTGTTGCCTCACTTTTAAAAGAAGCATTTAGTGGAGAAACATCAAAATTAGGAAAACTGGAAAGTAGACGTGGGCATAAAGAAAGGTGGCTGAATCATATTATAAATTGCTTGAGATTGCTTTTCTCTTCCATACTCTCTTTCTATTGCGGTTTATTATTTGATCTATTTCTGTAATTGAGTTCTAATTTTCCGTTATTTGTTAAAAATTCTTGTAAAACTCAATCAAATTAATTCACCTCTTGTTTCTGTTACTTTGGGGACCCAACACATATACATAGATCAAGATTGTTCGAGTTAAGTTCCTTTTTAAAAAAAAAAAAAAAAAAATTTATGAAGTCAAGATTGCTTGTTTAGGACACAGACCCTTGCCTGAATCAAGATTTTTACACTGGACCAAGACAATAACTCTTTTTTGGCTATCTTTTGTTTTCCTTCTCCATTTCGAGAATGCATTCTTAATTTCTTAAACTTTGGAATTATTCTGCCATATCATTTAAGTAAATTATTAGAGTCTATTTCATCATTTATTTCATTAATCATCAAAACTAGAGGATGGACGATTTTGAAGTCTCCAGCTTCTTTCGAAAAAAGCAAATAAGTAGCAGACCCAAGAGTGTTATATCATGTTTCATTTGCCTAGTATACTCCTCGAGTCCAAAATCCGGCTAAAGAGCAACCCAATCAAGTCAGCAACATCATAAGACCGCGTTTCTTTGCCCACTACCATTGTTGTTTATCTATTTAACTGGCTTATAATTAGCAAGGCTAAAATGACCCCAACTTAACCCATTTCAACCAATGAATCTCAAGGTTTCGTCCAACATCGAGATCCTAGGCAAACATGCTAATCTGCGAACAATACTGAAAGCTTCTTATAGCATGATCCAAGCATCGCAACTTAAGCCTTCAAGTAGATTATATCTAACAAACAATAACACGACACTAACCAAAAGAAGTCCTGACTGAACAACAAAATAAATTTAACTCCTACGACCTCCTTTTATCTAAACTGCCTAATGGAAGCAAATGAAGCCAATGATTCAGGATTACATCTGACAAGAGTATAATAGACATGCCTCTCAGACATCCAGCTCCAGAACGACGATGCAATGCATCAGAAGGAACTGAGCAGATGTAGCAACATGAAACATATCCTAGCCTGCTCTCCGTCGCTTCTTCACGCTTTGATTTTTTTCTTGGACCTTAGACGCTTCTGACGATTTGACTTTTACCCCTTCAGGTGTTTTTAGCACATCAGTAGACTTATCTTTGGATCTTTCTTTCAAATCCTCGGTCTCTTTCATCTTTGAAGAGCTATGTTTTATCTTTCCCGTTCCATTTGCACTACCATCACCACCAGCTTGGGGGGTCTTACTTTTGGACTTTATACCAGTCTTCGGAGTGTCTTGCTTCGACATGCTACCAGTCTTTGGAATGTCTTGCTTGGATTTGGCTTTGGGTGTGCTAGTATCAACATCTTTAGATTTGACAGATGTTTTTGTGAAATCATCAGGATGTTTATCACCAGTTCTTTGAGATTTAGCTTTACCAGTGCTGTCATCCTCACTCTTAGCTACAGACTTTGTGGTCCTATCTTTCAACTTCTGGTCATCCTCAGTTTTATGACCAGATTTTGTTGCAGTTCCTTTTGCCTTGCCAGATGAAGCAGCTCCACTGCAGGTGACAGTTCAAAACCTTCTCTTAATTGCTTTCCTAGTAAACTCAAAATACCAATAAGCCAAAAAAGTTCATTTTACAGCATCTTATATATTACAGCATGTGCCTAACTACGAACCTTTTAGGTGAGACCTCTTTCTTCCCCGGCTTAATGGATGATTCAGGATTTCTTCTACCTTTCTTCCTCCTTTGCCTGGTTCAAGGAAGCAGATTACAAGGCAATAAACATTTACATACAACAGCATGCAGTTCCAAGCAACAATTATGGACATCACAGATTCATACGAAGAGAAACTCGCAAGAATTAATTAACTTCCTTTTGGACCCAAAAAAAAAATGTCCGCCAAAAGTCATTATTTGTTTGGTTTGTGATACTGCACCAAGGTAATATCACAATTGGAAAGTCTTTAGCTGAAATGTAGTCATTTATCAAGGCACCTTGAGATTAAAAAGAAAGGCCCAAAAGTTAGCATGCAAGAAAGTAAAAGATGCTGAAACCCAATGATACTTGTCATCCTTGATAAGATGTGGGTAAAATGATGCGTGTTAGGTTATGGCTGAATTGCACAGGGAATGAACAACATGCCAGGACCCTCAAACGCCCAATCGATCTTTTACTATCATTTCCAATATATCTCTACAAGTTGAATGCAGAATTTAAGGAAAACATTAGTACATGCACATGGTGTGTTTGTGTGTGTGTGTGTGTTAGCAATCACATGTATTTGCTTCCGCATACGCAGACCACGCATATACTATAGACTTTACAGAAAATAACATATCTACACACAGATTAGATGTCAACAGTTCACTCTCTGAAAGATGTACAAGTGCAAGGGAAACGAAGTATACATTCCAGATGCAGTATCAGGGATTGCTGTTTCAGCTCCTTGCTCCTGTAACAAAATGTTAACTCTTTTTTATTACTTCAAAGCAAATTGACAAGCAAGCAAGCACGAAAAATAGAACATCCAAAGTAACTCACTTCAGAAGAAACTGAACCATCATCAACCAATTCCCATCGTTCTTTCTTAAGGTTCAAAATTTCCTCATCACCATCATTGTAGGCAACCTTTCACGAAAAGAAGCAATTTGACACAACTCAGCAGAATTCTTACACACAGAACAAAAGAAATGAAGCAAAGCAGCAGTCAGCCTTCACCAACCTTATGCTTTTTCTTTGCAGAATCAAAAGAATCAATAACACCTTCATAAAACCTGAAAATTGAAACGCATTATCAGTCATCTTCATCTTCAATCTGGCACATCTGTTAGACAAAGAACTCAACAACTCTTCATATAAATCAAGAAGGCCAGATGGACAATGTGCTTAAAGAATTTTCAAGACATCAATAACAGCACACTAGCTGACTATCGTTTTTTCCATGGCAACCTAGCTTAAAGTGAGAGAGGGCAAACTAGAAAGCGAAAAACTTACTGACGATCGTGAGGCCACCAAACCTTAACCTTTAAACCCACCAAGTTACTACCATACTCGACATCTGCAGTTCCCTGACAAAAAAAAGAGCAGCAAAAAAATTAGGTGTTCTTGCATTCACAGCACAATTAAAAAACATTTCTTATTGGCCTGCAGTTGGTTTGTACTCAACCAGCATTCCAATCATTGGCAAGGATTCATGCTTAGATTCTTTTGAACATTATACAACATTAAAAATATCCAGTGCTTATCAAACTTAAACATCACTTTCTGTTCACATAAAGAAACAATGGCAGAGAGAGGAGGAAAATTCAATCATTGTGACCCAACAAGCGACTTCATAGACATGGGGGTGGAAGAGGAAAGAAGCAAGTAGCAGAAGCAGAAACCAGCCAAGCATTCGGCACAACTAATGCTGACATTTCAGAAAAAGGATGTAACATCTCAACTAGGATGCAGTTCATGATGAACAATTAAGAGGAGGCAAATTTGGGGAACATGATAAAGGACTGTTTCGCATTTAATTTTGCAAAAGACACATGATGTAAAAGGATAAAATTCCAGGTCATGTAAGAGAAGATGAAGGGGTTTAAGATTTTACTTACTTTGTCTTTGCTTGCTGTACGCTTCCTCTTGGTACTCATCCTAACTGTTTCTTCAGAAGAACCTTCATCTTTTGCTGATCTTGTAGGAGACTTGTGTGTCTGCTGCTAAGGACACAAAAAAATTTTCATGTCACACTCTGCAGGAATAAATCTTCCAGTAACAGAAAATCAAACATTACATTAAGCTACATCCTAGAAGAAAAATAAATTACCTTCAGATCATCTTTAGCGGAGGTCTTAGTCCCTTCATTCTCTGAGGCAGCTTTTCCACGCACACGCTTTTTGCTTTCTCCATTCCTCTTTAATGAATATCCATCCCCAGCATTACTACTTTCATCAACTTTCTTTCTTGCTTGCTTCATCTGTTTTGTCTCTGAATCGCTTTTACCCCCACCTCCATCTTCAGAGGTATCTACATCAGCTGACATCTTGTCTTCATTATCAGTGTCTACAGGTGCTTTTTTCCCCAGGCGTCTATGTGGTTTTGCTTCTGAGTCATTTCTTCCTTCAGATGCCTTTTTTGAGACATCTGAAGAAAGTGTCTCTTGTTGAATTGAGATCTCTTTCTTCTTTAGCCGACTAGCCTTTTTTGGACGAACCGCATCATCTAGGCTCCCACTAAGGGACGCAGAAGCAGTGTTTGCATCCTCAGTCTCTGATGTCTTGGGAGAAGAAGGCTTTGCAACAATGTCTCTATCTAAAGATTTGGAAGTCTCAGCAGAGAGTTCCTCCCTAGGAGAACCACGCAAATCTTTTTCACGGCTGTCTTGTAAATCTGGTAGCTTCTCAACTTCCTTCTCACCATCAATATGAGACGTATCAGAAGATTCCGATACATTAATTGAAGAGCTGGGCTTCCTTTCTCTTTTCATGGCAGCATCTTCCAGCTTAGACTCCAACATGACTGACTCCCGAGTCTCTGAATCAGCAATTTCAGGCTTCATAGCTACCTTGTCAGCCGAGGGTTCGTCTTCAAGGTCATGCTCCTTGACATTTACCGAAGATTGTGCTCCTATAACTGTCCCTTTGTTGTCATTCCCCAAGTCATCACCACCATTAAGCATTATTGACTTGGGAGACCTATTGACATCATGATCTGCATCCCCGGAGTATGCTTCATTAACATCCTTTGCCACCTAACAGACAAAGCTGAGTTCAGATTCTTGAGAAGTATAAGCTCGGATGAAATCAGCACACAATGTTTTGTGACACTACACCAAATAACGCAGTCAACGAATCAAAAGCAACTCATGCTTGAACTTCCAAAATGTTGAGGCAATTTTTCCCCAAAAAACAGTTCACAAGATCAGATGGAAAACCAGCGTGGGAAGTTTGAACTGAAGTCGTTTTGTTTTCCAATCCACTACTACTTTCAGTCCTGAAACAAAACGCCTACCTTCCAGGCATCAGGAAGCAGGTCTTTCTCTACAGATCGCGCTCCTACTCTCGATCTCTCTTACAGACAAACTTATGGGTTCCTCTATCTCCCCTCTAACACACGACTCTGTGCATTCCTCTCTCTCTCTCTCTCTCATACACATCAATAGTGGAATACAAACTCCCAGAACAACTTCTGCATTGGTCGCAGATCTCCAAATGGGCAGAGTTTTGTTGAGGTTATAGAAAAGAAATTTCTTGTCTACTCGAGGTATCTGTTTCAAGTCTAATTTCCTCAAGGTTATAGAATTCTAATAACTGTTTCCCGCTTAAACTTCACTTTTGACGTCCCCAACAAGGCAACCAGTAATTTTCTACACGCCAACACATATAAGACGAGCACAAGGAAAAGAGGTGCCTTATCTGAGGAGGATGCAAGCAGACTGCCCTCATCAGCGTAGACAATGTGCATTATTAGAAAGTGAATTTACATCCAAAGAAAAGAGATACCAAAACCAGAAAAACTCTAAAATCTAAGTCATTTGCCTTAGTTGTTGGGGACACATCTGTAGACGCCTTAGCCAATTTTCCTCCAAATTCTTGAATATCTAAACAAAGCCAGGAGCATGCATTTTTCCACCATATATTTTAGCATATATCAGGAAGAAAATAGTGATTTGAAGTCATATGGCCCATCAGATAATATAGAAATATTACACATCATCAAGAAATGGCGATCAGGTTGAAACATGTAATGATTGAACCATGAAGGCCTTGTAAACATTGAGAAACAGTTTGACATGGACAAATCATACACTGTTCTTACCTATTATCAACTAAACAATTGACTACAATGTTTGTAATAATACAGCAAGAGAAATAAAGTAGATGACATCTACGTGATGCCAGCTGCAAAATAAAAGCAAAACCAAGAAAAACCTTGTCACAGACAAGCATGGCAGTTACTGTATGCAGCATACCAGATAAAGGATAACGGCTGTAGCCTTGTCCAAACAAGAAATAGGCCCAAATTACATTTATGTGATAAAAAGCAACAGAATTGAAATGGAAAATAACAAGGAAAAGCTTTCTCTTATGCGAGCATTCTAAAACTCATAACGCAGAACAAGATACAGCTTTATGTGACAAATAACAAATTACCAGTCAAAGACGAGAAAGAACCTTCTAGCAGATTACCAAAAAGTATAAATTAATAGGTTGGCATGCATACCTGTTGCTCTGTAGAGGCATTTTCATTGGTATGCTCAGTTGAAGATGGCCCTTCACATATAGCAGTAACAACTTCACTGTAATCATCCAAAGAACAACCCAAAGATTGTATGGCTTGACTAAGGTAAGGTTTAAGCTTAACTGCACAATTTTCAAATACTTTCTCTGCCAATTTCATAGCAACAGGGAGGACTTCCTGAGCAACAGAAAAGTGGCAAGAAAGCATAATAAGTGACAATGATCACTAAGCATTAATATAAACAACAAATTAGCAAAATAAAGAAGAAGCCATCTCAAACCCAGGTTCACCTGATTGTCCTTTTTCACATTAGCCAACAGCAGGTTGAGTATCTCAGAGGAAATATCTTCACTTTCTTCTAATACAAGAGTCATAATTGTCTCCATCGATGAGAAGATATTTTCAGGGTGATAGTCACTGAAAGTCATTCAAAAAGAAAAAAGGTAGAAATTAAAAAGTCTTGGACTGTAGAGGGGCAACCAAGACATAGCCTTGGATAGACACAGCACTTAAAGTCTAGCTATGTAACAGCAGAAAATATGATGGATACATGACCACATTGTATTTGCATATGGCATTTCGTAACTAAAAGAACTGCAGGGAGAGAACAGTTGAGCTGATACCGTAGAGCCCCAAGAAAGAGCTGAAACATTTGAGCAATCAGCCCATCACATTCCAAATCCAACATGACGACACAAGACCTGACTTTGGCCACAGTTTCAAGAATCAGGGCCCTCTTATTATACGATCTACTGGACTCATCAGACAAACCCTCGAAAGAAGATACGATCAGTTGAAAAACATCCTGTATAACAAGAAATTAATATGTCATAAATGGGCAAGGAGGAAAGTAGTGAGACCTTAGTATAAAGTCCAGTACCTTCATTTTGTCATCATCATAAGGAGCATCTGGTGCGGTTATCCTGGTTATCTCACTTACGCAAGAAGCAACAGCAACTTTCACATCAACATTTTCATGCCTAAGAAGTTCATCTGTGACCAATGCATTTGTTAATGGAGAGAGCGCAGCTTGCATGGATTTCACAGGCGACTGCTCCACTCTTGATAGGAAATTTTCAACTTGCTTGAAGTACAAAAAAATTGAAAAGGAGTAAATAAATAAAAAAAATACAGTAATGTACTGAATTAACACACGCAACAAGAACACAGAGAGACAAAATGAAAGGTCAAGTTAGAAAACTTCTCTTTGCCTGTGAAGTCAAAGAAATAAGTATTCTAACAGCTGATGTAAAATAAATGAACTTAAAAGTCAATTTCAGTCAACAAACAAAGTAAAGCCTTCTCCAGCAATGTTACCCAAAACATGCAATGTCAACACATGCAGAATTAAATTCCAAAAATCAACAGTACTAGTTTCCTTTCTTGATGGAAATTTCATTTTAAGCAGGGCAGACAAAAGGCAGTGTTAATGTAATCCAAGCTTCAGATAATGAGAATGGATACATATTACATCATGATATTGGCTGACTTAGAAAACCACGCACATTTGACTTCCAACAATAACTAATAGCTGTACCTATTTTCTGTCTGACAAAAAAGGCATTGAGGACAAATTTGTGATACCACCTAGATCATTCACCCTATCCATGCAAAATATTCCAGTACCATCAGATTTCCAAGCATTGGATGCCACAATGGACGTGAAAACAGTTTCTGAATGGACTATAAAATGCAAGAAAGATGCTTCAATGCATCTAGGAGAAAATGAAAGAATTCTAGAGTGTAAGATGCCAAATTCATTACCATTCCACAATAAAAACGTTTTCAAATGACTGGTTAAACACACGTAGAAGAAACAAGTCCCATCAAGGGTCATATAAGCAGCAAAGAAATAATGCAGAATTTTGAAGGATCCATGCAGTCAAAAAGTTGCATTAACAACAATAACCTTTAGTCTCCAGTTACCTAACCTCTTCAATGCTGAATAGAACAAGTTTCCAAATTAATAATGGCGAACATATACAACTCATATGAAGCTCAAACTGTAAGCAGGGAATCAATTACCTTTTAAAACCTCATACATACAGCAGAAAGCAGTAAGTTTAACATTAAAAATCAAGACCAAAAAGAAAGAGTGAAATTACATCACAGATCACATGACAAATAAGAAACTAACTTGCATGTTTACAACCAGGGTGTTGAATTAAAAGTGAATGTAAACAAGAAACAATATATCATGCGCATTCTTGTCAAAGGGACACACCTCATGCGGCTACAAGTCAAGGCTGAAAGAAAGGCATTTAAAGCACCCTACGACACAAAGCAACTAAACTTTACATTTATGAATCAGGGTTCAAAGAAGAGCATTCGAAGCACTCTATGACATGAAGCAATTAAGCTTTCTTCAGGCAAGCATCTTCCGTAGCGACATGAGACTTTAAAGACGTGTGCCTCCCTAATATTCTGTTACTACGCTCATTGTGAACTTAATTTTCTTCCAACTATCAGTCAGATTTTTGTAGTGTAACACAAAACCACTATTAAGATGGTCACAAAATTACAAGAAGAAAATCAACCATGGCATTTATTTTCATGAAAACCACAACAAAGATTCAATTTGAAGACTTCTGTCAGTAAGCCAACATTTTGCGCGAACTCCTGTAATAACCAAGTACCAAATTCAAAACATCTGACACTGAAATAGCAGCCTGGACATGACTCAAACACCTCTCTTAGGGTATAAACAAAGAAAGGATATCTTGCAGTTTAAGTTTTAATATTGCCATTTGTATATTGTACTGCTCAATGTTACGTAACACATTGGTTCACAAAGTTCAGCAGACCTACTTTAAACATATCATAATTGGCGCACACTGTCAAAAGATCTTACCCCCCAACTTTTAATTCTCTTCCTTCTTTGGCAACTTTTCTTCTACTCCTCTCTCCCTCTATTTCCTACCCCTCTATACTTTCTAACTTGGTGCTCTAATCGACTCTGCATGTTTTTTTCAAACCCATCACCAACCCTTGGCCCCTCTTTGTTCCCTGTAATCCAAATATACTAGAATATAAATTCTTAACTATACCCCAAAAATGAAAACTGCAGGAGGCACCCTTGACTTTTGTCCATTCAGAATCCCACTATTATTCCGAAACATGATATAGTAATGATCTCTCCACTGTTATTCCGAAACTTTTTTTTTCAAAACTATTTTTTCTCATAGATGACGTAATGAACTTATGTCACCACACTTTTAATGCGGGAAATGTGTTGAAAGAGTCTCATCAAATGACTCAGAAAAAACAAAAGCAGCAAACCAAAATAAGAATTGCATTTTTCTTACCAGAAAGTTAATATGTACCTTAACAGAAGTAACTTAACCCTGATAAACAACCAGCACAAGCAAAATAAATGCAGAACACTCTTGTATTACACAAGCATATAAAATCTTCACTTCGAGATGGGTCATCCATATTTAAGAAGCACATGCAAACAACAAAACATGTTGGGCAAGTTAATAAACTCACACCTATAGGAAATAGTGCTGAAATCGCCAGTTCGTACAACCAAGGATAATTAAGTCAACAAAACCTTGTAAAACTTACCACTATAATCAAGACAAAGGAATGGAGACCATACAAGAAGCGGAAAGTCCAGACAGCGAAAAGGGGCAAAAAAGTACAAATTTTTGTACAAACATGCCCAGAATAGATAATTCTCAGCACCAAATAATAAACGAGAAAAAGGACACAAAAGTCGGCAGGTGTACGGATCGAAAAAGATAAAAGAATTTAGGGCTTACGTCAAGCAAAGGCAGAAGTTCATCAAGGGAAGACGGAGGCTGGAGAAGTTTGCCCCCAGCTTCCTTGAGCTGTTCCTCGAGCTCTCTCTCTGCGGACATCTTATCGGTCATCTATTCCAGATCTCTCAGAAAAATCTACCGCAAATTGAACCCAATAAAATTGGCACCATCAAAGCTCGACAAATCAACCAAAACCCTAGAGATAAAAAAAATTTAAGCGGCAGATACAATCTACTGAGACAAACGGAGAGGGGTGGAGAGAGAGAGAAAACCTAGGGTTATGCTTTTTCAGAGATAGAGAGAAGGAGAAACCCTAGTAAAGCTGCCAACCCAGAAACGAAGGAACCGGATCTCCCCGACGCGAGAGAGAGAGAGAGAGAGAGAGAGAGATGCAGTTCTATTCCCAAAACACACAGCGACACTCGCCAGAGAATTTTTGTTGGTTTTTGATATGAAATCTGAGCCAGTTTTTTAGCTCTACACCCACGGCGGAAACACCCATCTACAATGGTCCACTGCCGGTATTTATACACACGAGGAAATTTTCTTAAGCAGTCCCCCGATATTCTTATAAACGCTTTTTGGTCTCTCAAATTACAGTAAAACACTTTAACTCCTTTAGTGGCACTTCATGCTATGGTAATAAAATTGTAAATAAAATTGTTTATGGTAATAAGATAGGTAAGTAATTAATTATTTAACTATCAAACTAATATTTTAACTAAAATACATGCTCCTTGCGTTCGCAAAATAAATAATAATAATAATAATAACAAGAGAAAATTGTAACAATGTATGACTGTAAACAATTTTGAAATGAATGTTTATCCTTTTCTTTTATTTAGTATATATTGAGTTGTTGTAGTAGTATGTATGGGTTATTTGGCAACGAGTTGGAAAAATGACTAAACATGAGGTTAGACATCATTGGTTGACAACTTTAAAATGTTTTGGCAACTAAATAATTATTTGTTAAATATTTACCTGTTATGAAACTTTTATGAATACATGGGAAGGATCTTTTAGCATTTTTTTTTAATTTACTTAGATAGAGATATGCATGTACATTTACACCGTATTTAAGTTGAAAGGAAAAACTTGAAGGTGTCAAAATGGCACATTTAGCAAATCTTGTTTAGAATTGATTACACAATTAGATGATTATTTAGTTCATTTACATGTCAGGAAATAACTTCGAGTTGGGCATGTCAATGGATCGAGTTTTACCCAAATTCAATCCAAACCCAGTGTACTGGAGTAGGGTTTGGATTTAATTTCTCAAACCCAAATTCTACCCTGTAAAAGAGTTATAAGTCTGGGTAGGGTCTGATTTTTTATGATTCATAGATAAATTCAAACTCATACCAGACCATATCCAAATCCATATATATCCAATTAAATTATATATATATGTTAATATTAGTAAATTTATAAAATATCCCAATATTCTATGATTATTGGATTGAATACAATAAAATTTCATGATTGTTTTCTTTTTTTCAAACTAGGTCTTGTTTGGCAGACAAGTTTTTTGCCAAGTTTGTCTGTTATAAGTTTTTAAAAAACATTAACTACAGTAACTTAAAAAAACTTTTCAAAAATTTTTAAACTATACACTTCAAAATTTTTTTAAAAAATTTCTACAGTAAGTTGCAGTAAAATTTTAGACAAATACCCAAAAAATTCACTCGCCAAACGGGGCTTAATTCTAGTTGTAATTGGAATTAGTACAAACTTTTTCAAAAAAAGTAAAGACAAATAAATGAAAGATTATATATAAATAAAGCTAAAGTTTAAAAAAAATAGAAGCAGTCGATAATAGTTTTTTTTTGAGTTCATAATATTACATTCAACTTCTTAAATATTAATTATATTATTTGAAAAAAATTGGATTGTGTTTATATTTTTTTGAAATCTATATATTTATAATATATTTTTATTTTAGTGTGTTTAGAAAAATCCAACAAATACCCATTGAATATCTAGATTCAGGAGGGTTTGAGTTTGAATTTATTATTTAGATCCATAAAGGGTCTAGGTTTGAATTTGAATCTAACTAAATTTAATGAGTTTGGATTCGGATCAGAGGTATTCAACTCAAATCCTATCTATTGGCATGTCTAGCCATAACAATGTCACCATAGTGTATATCTTTTTATGATTCCTCTACGTGTCAGGATATAAATGCACTATGTTATGGACACAAAATAGCTTCATCGAGATAAGTAATAATTTTTATGTCCATACTCATTAAATCTCAAAATTAGCTTGCAATATGTGCGAGGATTCCTGTGCTTACGTACGTACATTTACAAACCGTTGCTGGATTAGCTACATGACGATATGTCTTTGTTTATAGAAAGTATGAAAATCCACGTATGCTGATAATTACTTTACTTTTAAAAGTAGCTGTTGCTAAACAATTATGGAAAAATATGTGTATGTGGTTTCCATTAATTGTAATAAATATAAAATAATTATTGCATTGTGTTTCATTCTTAACATCTAGACGTTCAAAGGTAGTGTACAGTGAAAAGTAATAGTTCGTGCAGTAAAAGAGATCAATTTGAACACATAAGGTAATACATAAATATATATATGTGACGACCTCATTTCTCCTTAGGGCGAACTCTAAGGTTTCGGCGGGTCGCCTGTCTAACTCTCGTTAGGACTCAATACAAGTCAAGATTATAATTTAGAACTAAACACCAAATAAGAAAACTAATATAAAGAAAAGTCACTTCCTTTGATAGTCAACCAATTATACATCATAATATTTTCAAAAGTTACGTCAAATTTTCCGAAATACAATCACCAAAAGTTGACTAGATCTTTTACATCCATACTTGGGCCAAAAGATAATCAAAGCTAGCTTCTCCAAAATCTTTCCACTTCAAGTTCCTGCTAAGCAAAACAAACTTAAGGGGATGAGCTAACGCTCAGTGAGGCCAAGAAAATAAACAGGCAAGCAAGTAACACCAATCAATCAAATAACATGCTTAAAAGCAACTTTAAACATGACATTTCATTTAAGTGCATAAGTAGGAATTTAACACACAAGAAGGATACAAGAGCTCTCAGGAGCTATTTCCACGTCTCGATCGATTGACCCTTCGGGGTTGACCCTCCGTCAATCCAAGTAGTAACATGACCGTAGTGCTCCACTTACTTTCTCTATCTAACATAACACCCACTCGAATCCGGAACCAAACATGTAAGGGGTGGCGATACTAATCGAGTATGCCTAATGAGATCTCTCCAATAGATCAATCTATAATATTTCTCAAGATTCACAAAACTTCTCGACCAATCCCTTACCCGCTCGAGTTACAAGGTTAACTGATGGGTTGGGGTACCCCCCAGAAGTATAAGTGGTCGATGAGACATCGCTCCAATCGACTTATAATTGTTTATGGCTCTGAATCGGTATAAGAGGCACCTCCCACCCGAACAGGGTGTGGTACATGCTTCCGCTCAGAGAATCGATCATAGCACTGAATCGGTATGAGAGGCACCTCCCATCCCAATAGGGTGTGGTACATGCTTCCGCTCGGTACTTACGAGTTAAACAAGTTCATGTATAAGTGTAAGCCGTGTATATTTATGTAACAAGTATCATGAAATTAGAAAAGAGAGGACGAGAGCGATAAAGTACACTCTCGTTACGGCAAATTCACGTATCATTTATAGTACTTGTACACATATCATTTCAAACATATAAGCATTTAACATGCACTTGACACTCACTACAAGTCAAGGGCAAAAACAAGAGTGAAGCGAGAAGTCAGACGAGCTGTTCGGCGTCCTCATGACCACCTGAGACATGTACAATCATAATTACCTAGATGCTCGACCAACGTTAAAAGAAAGACATTTTCTCGCCACTCACTCTCATGATCACAAGTTTGAGTCAAGTTAAAGAAACTTTTATAGCTCAAACATTGGACTAATGTTCAAAGAGAACTCGGATGTCGTTTTTGATTCGAGTCCTGGTAAGAAATCTCAATTCCAAAAGAAAGTATCGTTTTCATATTCGGCACAAAAATCGAGAAAAAAAGATAGATGGTTTATCTCCCAAAACTTCAAATCTCATGTCCCAAAAGTTAAAATATAAAGAACGTTCACATTTTTCAAACTAATAGAGTCAAAATCCTTCCAAAACTCCGCTCATTTTCATAGTAAATGTCAAGGCTAAGGCTCCAAGTTTGAGTATAAAACTAGTAAAATTTCTCCAAGATTTACTATAGTCAAACGCTCCCTTTTTAAAAGTTCAAATTCATGGAAATCGAGAGCATAAAACTAGGGGTTGAAGTCCCTAATTCAAATATGAAGAGATGTGCTATAAATCAAGGGAGTTATATGACCAATAAAATGCATCAAGAGAGGTTTAACCTTCGGAAACCAAGATTTGAAATGAAAGTTTAAAATTCAAAGAGACTTTGTATCTAATGATGAAATTAAACTTAAAACAGTCCAAAAATTGCAAAGGAAGGTGGAAAGTTATTAAAAGAATAATTTGGGTGAAAACAGAAAATTTTTAGCTAAAAGTGACACTATTTGGAAAAATCGTATCTCAAGTTCCGTAAGTCCAAAAATTGAAAACCTTATACCATTGGAAACTAGAGTCAAAGCACTAAAACTCTCTAGAAGACACTTTTCTTAGACTCTAATTTGAAATCATTCAAATTTTAGCTCAAAGTCACTATTCTAGACAAAACAGAGCAAAACACTTGAAAATTTGGCAAAATTTGTAGAAATGGAATCAGACCTTGAAATTTATACCACAATTAAAACTCCAAACCTAGTTTCAAATGCAATAAACAGAACTCAATTTGGACCTTTCTACACCAAGATACAATGGTTTTAAGAAAACTATATTTTGGAACCTGTTTTTGAAATTTCCAATTTTGAAGGCTTGATAGAGTTTCAAAATTCAATCATAACTAGGGCTACAGAACTCAAAATTTAGTGTGGTTTATGGCGTTGAAAACTAGATTCAAAATTTTACAATTCACTAGAAAGAACTGTCTTAAAATTCAGTTTGTAAGATAGGCAAAATTGAGCTACAAGCCGCAGCTAAAACTGTTTCTCGGCTGAAAACAGTGAGGAATTTCAGTGATCTTTACCGATTCACTATAGCTCCTAGGAAATGATTTAGGAGTTACATTTTATACCGACGGAAAGCTCTCAGAATCGAGTTTTGGATGCCAGAAACGGCACTTGCTTTCAACTTCCAGACAGAAAGTTATGACTTAAAACGTGAACACTAATTGGGATTTCCTGCTCAGAAAATTTCCAGAATTCATATTCACTTTAACCCTACTTAAACACAACCAAATCGAAAGCATAACCACCAACATGTATCAAGCATTATTGCACCAAAATAACATCAAAATTTCGAAATTAACAAAAGAGGAACAACCAGAAATTTTTGGTCAGCATACAACTTTCACTCCTCTAGCTTTCTTTTCAACTTTGCAACTAGAACTAAACCATATCTCATCAAGACAAGTAACAAACAAGCAATTAAACACACAAAATTCTCAAGGCCTCTATCTATCAAACCACCTCAAGTCCACTACCTAATGTCAAGATTCTTGTGAACCCATCAACAACCCAATAACTATCTTGCTATCACTAACTAACTATTAACTTACTACTAAGATTTGAGAGGAAAAGTTGAGAGTTTCTTGGATGAATACCTTGCTGCCAAGATGAACACTAAACACTAGGAGATAAGCCCTCAAATCACCAAACTTTTTGCCATGTTCAAGTCCTCTTCCAAGCTTGTATGAAGAACCAAGGAAAGAAATAAGTGTGGAGAGTTTTCTTGGAGCAATAATGGAAGAAACTAGCTGAAATTTTTGGTGAGGAAATGGGTGAAGGAGGATCGACCAAGAGGAGTGGAGAGGAAGAAAGGTTTTGGTGGTAGTTGGGTGATTTGATAGAGTGACAATGTGAATGACATAAAAGTGGTCTTGTGTCCAAAAGTCAACATCCGATTAGTGTGAAATTAGTGCTCCTAATTGAGTTTAACTTAACTTACTCACATCTAATTCCTCAGTTAACTTTTCTTAGTTTATTATTAATCATTTTTAATTCTCCAAAATTATTGCACTCTCGGACTAAATTTATCTCAAAAAACGTGCATTCACTATTTCTCGCTAAACGATCCGCAGAAAAATTAAATTTGCTAACGAAACATTTTAAAAATATAAAAGAAACATGGTTCGATGCAAATGAATTTAAAATGGATGAAATAAATTATTCGAAATAAACGGGTAAATAAATAATTAAATGGGCCAGTAAAATAAAATAAAAGTAAGGAAAATTCGGATTCTCACAGTGTATCTAGGCCCGTTTACTATTAGTAGTTTTGCACCATTAGTGCGAGTAAGATTAATACACAAAAGTTACATGTCCAAGTCATGATTGAATTATAGGTAATAATTCAAATTTAAGAGAATGTCAATTAAGTGCATGTGTTTAAAGTAGAAAAGTAGGATAGTTAGTAAATAAATAAATAAATAAAGAAGATAAAAATTATCATCTCTGACATTCTTTTTTGTACACGAATGTAGGCAAATAAAGTTAGATTTTTTTTTTCAAAGGAAAATATGAATGTTCTAGCAAACACACTAATAGAATTATACGATGTATCTGATTTGAAAGTAGACCAATATTTCTATTGATAAATAGAGGGTTTTTAAGTCCACGACCAAGTACTTATTATTTCTTGGGTTGTAATATTGCTATCTTATTAGACAAAATAGGAAATTAAGAATAAGCAAATTAGGAAATTATTGTCATCAACTCCTAATGTCACACTAACTAACTCGCTCTCTCCTTGTCTTTACGGAGAAAAGTAGTAGTGGTGGTAGTAGTAGTAGTAGTTGTTGTTGTTGTAGTAGTGCTGATAGTAGTAGTAGTAGTAGGGTGTTCTTTTCCTTAATACAAGATTGTTGTAACTGGTAGTGGTCGTAATTGTAGTAATGGTAGCGGCAGTGGTACTTTTTTAGTAGTAGTAATTAATTACATACTTTAGTAATAGTAAATTAATAGTAATTAACAACCATCTATTAATCATTAATTTATTGACAACTTATAATTTATAGTTTAATTACCGTTTGTTAATTAATTACTAATTAAATTGTTCATTATTTATTTAACAATTATTAATTCCTATTTATCTATGACTGCTACTTACCATTCTCTAATTAATTAATTACTATTTATCGATACTTAATATTTACCTTACTATTCATAAATTAACAGTCATATTGTTCATCAATCAATCCATCATTATTAGTTATTTTTATTGATAATTTATTAATTTTTTACTAATTATTTAATAATTAAGTTGTTCATTACCTAATTAAACTGATTGTTGATAATTACTAATTAATTATCAACTATTAATTACTGCTTATTGACACTTACTACGTACTGCTTATTAATTACTATTCACTACTTCGTAGTTAAAATGTTCATCGATCGATTAATAATTACCAGCAATTGTTTACTGATAATTACTAATTGTTAATTAATTAACTGATATTTAAACTATTCATTAACTAATTACACTATTTCTTGATAATTAATCATTGTTAATAATTATTAAATAATAATTACTGTTACGGTATTCTTCATTATTGTAGCGCCCCATTTTTGAAAATAAAATTTAGGTGCTGAAAAAATGAGTTTTAAATTTTAGAAAATAAAGAAAAATGGCTTAAAATGGGACTTCAAATATGCGATGATTTGGATCCAAAATTTAGTCTAAAAATTTTTTTTAAAAAAATAGGAGTTGCCACTTGATATTGAGTTTAGGTGTACTAAGTCACCAAAAATATATTTTTTAAATAATAAAATAAATAAAACCTTTTTTAAACGATTTCAGATCTTTGAAAATAAAAGAAAAGATTTCAAGAGTCACGATTAAAGAAAAGCAAGGTAAAGATTTGATAGATTTAAATATAAGGCACCTTTTCAACCTATCAATATTAGTTGCGAGATTTAGTCAAAATTTTTTCATAATCTAATTTATAAAACTTATCACATTTGGATGTTTTTATATGGATGCAAATCTAGATTTAAGGGGTATTGGGAGGGTCGAAATGTCTCTTCAAAATTTAATTAGTGCAAATTACATTAATTGTGATGCCCAAAAATGATTCTTAGAAGAGGTCACGAAAAATTCAAAAGATGGGATTCAAAAAGAAATTATAATATATAAATATACATAATTTAAAAGAAAGGAATGCAATATAAAGGATACGGGAGAGTAAGATTCGTAACTCAATTTTCCTTTTTATAGAGGGGCTGAGAGTGTGTTAAGGTTAAGAAACAATACTCGTTTATTTTTCATATTTGAAGGGTGACTCTCCTAACCTGATCAAACAAATAAACTAACATACTTCTAATTTCCTAAAATGAAATGCAATTCTAAACCCTAAACCCTCAAGAGGAGAACTAAAATCTTGTGTAGGTGAATCTAACTTGTATAATAGCTATTAATTAGTTGATTAGTTGGCAATCAATTGTAGTACAGTAAGAGTTAACTAAAAGTGTTGTAAAACTCTTTGCCTCAACTAAAGAGTATGGGGTGAGTAAAGAGTGATTTTTCTTATGTACAAGGTGATTTGCAATCAATTGTAGTATAGTAAGGGTCGCTTAGGAGTGTTGTGACGAAAGAAAAATGTGATATGGACATCTTGACTCTTGACCCAACCTGATGGCGTCACTCACCTCAATGCAAAAGTATCTCGAGTAATAGCTAATCTAACATTTCGATTAATATTATCAACGAGAAAAAAATATTACAAAGAATGGCATATAAAAAAATAACTATAATCTTCATGTGCGATTATATATAGAAAAGATGTAATGAAATATCAAAATTATTGAGTTAGCAAAGAATAGGAGTTAAATTGCCAATTCATACAAGTTTATGGGTTAATTTAGAAATTCAAAAAATATTGGGTCAAATTTGAGTTTTGTAAAACTATAGGGGTCAATTTATAATTTAGAAAAATATTAGGGACAAATATATAATTTATAAAAATTTAGGGGTTGATTTACAATTTTGTAAAAAATTATAGGGGTAAAAGTATAATTTTATGAAAATATTGGGGTTAAAATAAAATTTCTGAAAATTTAGGGTTTAGGGTTTAGGGTTTAGGGTTTAGGGTTTAGGGTTTAGGGTTTAGGGTTTAGGGTTTAGGGTTTAGGGTTTAGGGTTTAGGGTTTTAGGTTTAGGGTTTAGGGTTTAGGGTTTAGGGTTTAGGGTTTAGGGTTTAGGGTTTAGGGTTTAGGGTTTAGGGTTTAGGGTTTAGGGTTTAGGGTTTAGGGTTTAGGGTTTAGGGTTTAGGGTTTAGGGTTTAGGGTTTAGGGTTTAGGGTTTAGGGTTTAGGGTTTAGGGTTTAGGGTTTAGGGTTTAGGGTTTAGGGTTTAGGGTTTAGGGTTTAGGGTTTAGGGTTTAGGGTTTAGGGTTTAGGGTTTAGGGTTTAGGGTTTAGGGTTTAGGGTTTAGGGTTTAGGGTTTAGGGTTTAGGGTTTAGGGTTTAGGGTTTAGGGTTTAGGGTTTAGGGTTTAGGGTTTAGGGTTTAGGGTTTAGGGTTTAGGGTTTAGGGTTTAGGGTTTAGGGTTTAGGGTTTAGGGTTTAGGGTTTAGGGTTTAGGGTTTAGGGTTTAGGGTTTAGGGTTTAGGGTTTAGGGTTTAGGGTTTAGGGTTTAGGGTTTAGGGTTTAGGGTTTAGGGTTTAGGGTTTAGGGTTTAGGGTTTAGGGTTTAGGGTTTAGGGTTTAGGGTTTAGGGTTTAGGGTTTAGGGTTTAGGGTTTAGGGTTTAGGGTTTAGGGTTTAGGGTTTAGGGTTTAGGGTTTAGGGTTTAGGGTTTAGGGTTTAGGGTTTAGGGTTTAGGGTTTAGGGTTTAGGGTTTAGGGTTTAGGGTTTAGGGTTTAGGGTTTAGGGTTTAGGGTTTAGGGTTTAGGGTTTAGGGTTTAGGGTTTAGGGTTTAGGGTTTAGGGTTTAGGGTTTAGGGTTTAGGGTTTAGGGTTTAGGGTTTAGGGTTTAGGGTTTAGGGTTTAGGGTTTAGGGTTTAGGGTTTAGGGTTTAGGGTTTAGGGTTTAGGGTTTAGGGTTTAGGGTTTAGGGTTTAGGGTTTAGGGTTTAGGGTTTAGGGTTTAGGGTTTAGGGTTTAGGGTTTAGGGTTTAGGGTTTAGGGTTTAGGGTTTAGGGTTTAGGGTTTAGGGTTTAGGGTTTAGGGTTTAGGGTTTAGGGTTTAGGGTTTAGGGTTTAGGGTTTAGGGTTTAGGGTTTAGGGTTTAGGGTTTAGGGTTTAGGGTTTAGGGTTTAGGGTTTAGGGTTTAGGGTTTAGGGTTTAGGGTTTAGGGTTTAGGGTTTAGGGTTTAGGGTTTAGGGTTTAGGGTTTAGGGTTTAGGGTTTAGGGTTTAGGGTTTAGGGTGGTTTAGGGTTTAGGGTTTAGGGTTTAGGGTTTAGGGTTTAGGGTTTAGGGTTTAGGGTTTAGGGTTTAGGGTTTAGGGTTTAGGGTTTAGGGTTTAGGGTTTAGGGTTTAGGGTTTAGGGTTTAGGGTTTAGGGTTTAGGGTTTAGGGTTTAGGGTTTAGGGTTTAGGGTTTAGGGTTTAGGGTTTAGGGTTTAGGGTTTAGGGTTTAGGGTTTAGGGTTTAGGGTTTAGGGTTTAGGGTTTAGGGTTTAGGGTTTAGGGTTTAGGGTTTAGGGTTTAGGGTTTAGGGTTTAGGGTTTAGGGTTTAGGGTTTAGGGTTTAGGGTTTAGGGTTTAGGGTTTAGGGTTTAGGGTTTAGGGTTTAGGGTTTAGGGTTTAGGGTTTAGGGTTTAGGGTTTAGGGTTTAGGGTTTAGGGTTTAGGGTTTAGGGTTTAGGGTTTAGGGTTTAGGGTTTAGGGTTTAGGGTTTAGGGTTTAGGGTTTAGGGTTTAGGGTTTAGGGTTTAGGGTTTAGGGTTTAGGGTTTAGGGTTTAGGGTTTAGGGTTTAGGGTTTAGGGTTTAGGGTTTAGGGTTTAGGGTTTAGGGTTTAGGGTTTAGGGTTTAGGGTTTAGGGTTTAGGGTTTAGGGTTTAGGGTTTAGGGTTTAGGGTTTAGGGTTTAGGGTTTAGGGTTTAGGGTTTAGGGTTTAGGGTTTAGGGTTTAGGGTTTAGGGTTTAGGGTTTAGGGTTTAGGGTTTAGGGTTTAGGGTTTAGGGTTTAGGGTTTAGGGTTTAGGGTTTAGGGTTTAGGGTTTAGGGTTTAGGGTTTAGGGTTTAGGGTTTAGGGTTTAGGGTTTAGGGTTTAGGGTTTAGGGTTTAGGGTTTAGGGTTTAGGGTTTAGGGTTTAGGGTTTAGGGTTTAGGGTTTAGGGTTTAGGGTTTAGGGTTTAGGGTTTAGGGTTTAGGGTTTAGGGTTTAGGGTTTAGGGTTTAGGGTTTAGGGTTTAGGGTTTAGGGTTTAGGGTTTAGGGTTTAGGGTTTAGGGTTTAGGGTTTAGGGTTTAGGGTTTAGGGTTTAGGGTTTAGGGTTTAGGGTTTAGGGTTTAGGGTTTAGGGTTTAGGGTTTAGGGTTTAGGGTTTAGGGTTTAGGGTTTAGGGTTTAGGGTTTAGGGTTTAGGGTTTAGGGTTTAGGGTTTAGGGTTTAGGGTTTAGGGTTTAGGGTTTAGGGGTTTAGGGTTTAGGGTTTAGGGTTTAGGGTTTAGGGTTTAGGGTTTAGGGTTTAGGGTTTAGGGTTTAGGGTTTAGGGTTTAGGGTTTAGGGTTTAGGGTTTAGGGTTTAGGGTTTAGGGTTTAGGGTTTAGGGTTTAGGGTTTAGGGTTTAGGGTTTAGGGTTTAGGGTTTAGGGTTTAGGGTTTAGGGTTTAGGGTTTAGGGTTTAGGGTTTAGGGTTTAGGGTTTAGGGTTTAGGGTTTAGGGTTTAGGGTTTAGGGTTTAGGGTTTAGGGTTTAGGGTTTAGGGTTTAGGGTTTAGGGTTTAGGGTTTAGGGTTTAGGGTTTAGGGTTTAGGGTTTAGGGTTTAGGGTTTAGGGTTTAGGGTTTAGGGTTTAGGGTTTAGGGTTTAGGGTTTAGGGTTTAGGGTTTAGGGTTTAGGGTTTAGGGTTTAGGGTTTAGGGTTTAGGGTTTAGGGTTTAGGGTTTAGGGTTTAGGGTTTAGGGTTTAGGGTTTAGGGTTTAGGGTTTAGGGTTTAGGGTTTAGGGTTTAGGGTTTAGGGTTTAGGGTTTAGGGTTTAGGGTTTAGGGTTTAGGGTTTAGGGTTTAGGGTTTAGGGTTTAGGGTTTAGGGTTTAGGGTTTAGGGTTTAGGGTTTAGGGTTTAGGGTTTAGGGTTTAGGGTTTAGGGTTTAGGGTTTAGGGTTTAGGGTTTAGGGTTTAGGGTTTAGGGTTTAGGGTTTAGGGTTTAGGGTTTAGGGTTTAGGGTTTAGGGTTTAGGGTTTAGGGTTTAGGGTTTAGGGTTTAGGGTTTAGGGTTTAGGGTTTAGGGTTTAGGGTTTAGGGTTTAGGGTTTAGGGTTTAGGGTTTAGGGTTTAGGGTTTAGGGTTTAGGGTTTAGGGTTTAGGGTTTAGGGTTTAGGGTTTAGGGTTTAGGGTTTAGGGTTTAGGGTTTAGGGTTTAGGGTTTAGGGTTTAGGGTTTAGGGTTTAGGGTTTAGGGTTTAGGGTTTAGGGTTTAGGGTTTAGGGTTTAGGGTTTAGGGTTTAGGGTTTAGGGTTTAGGGTTTAGGGTTTAGGGTTTAGGGTTTAGGGTTTAGGGTTTAGGGTTTAGGGTTTAGGGTTTAGGGTTTAGGGTTTAGGGTTTAGGGTTTAGGGTTTAGGGTTTAGGGTTTAGGGTTTAGGGTTTAGGGTTTAGGGTTTAGGGTTTAGGGTTTAGGGTTTAGGGTTTAGGGTTTAGGGTTTAGGGTTTAGGGTTTAGGGTTTAGGGTTTAGGGTTTAGGGTTTAGGGTTTAGGGTTTAGGGTTTAGGGTTTAGGGTTTAGGGGGTTTAGGGTTTAGGGTTTAGGGTTTAGGGTTTAGGGTTTAGGGTTTAGGGTTTAGGGTTTAGGGTTTAGGGTTTAGGGTTTAGGGTTTAGGGTTTAGGGTTTAGGGGGTTTAGGGTTTAGGGTTTTTAGGGTTTAGGGTTTAGGGTTTAGGGTTTAGGGTTTAGGGTTTAGGGTTTAGGGTTTAGGGTTTAGGGTTTAGGGTTTAGGGTTTAGGGTTTAGGGTTTAGGGTTTAGGGTTTAGGGTTTAGGGTTTAGGGTTTAGGGTTTAGGGTTTAGGGTTTAGGGTTTAGGGTTTAGGGTTTAGGGTTTAGGGTTTAGGGTTTAGGGTTTAGGGTTTAGGGTTTAGGGTTTAGGGTTTAGGGTTTAGGGTTTAGGGTTTAGGGTTTAGGGTTTAGGGTTTAGGGTTTAGGGTTTAGGGTTTAGGGTTTAGGGTTTAGGGTTTAGGGTTTAGGGTTTAGGGTTTAGGGTTTAGGGTTTAGGGTTTAGGGTTTAGGGTTTAGGGTTTAGGGTTTAGGGTTTAGGGTTTAGGGTTTAGGGTTTAGGGTTTAGGGTTTAGGGTTTAGGGTTTAGGGTTTAGGGTTTAGGGTTTAGGGTTTAGGGTTTAGGGTTTAGGGTTTAGGGTTTAGGGTTTAGGGTTTAGGGTTTAGGGTTTAGGGTTTAGGGTTTAGGGTTTAGGGTTTAGGGTTTAGGGTTTAGGGTTTAGGGTTTAGGGTTTAGGGTTTAGGGTTTAGGGTTTAGGGTTTAGGGTTTAGGGTTTAGGGTTTAGGGTTTAGGGTTTAGGGTTTAGGGTTTAGGGTTTAGGGTTTAGGGTTTAGGGTTTAGGGTTTAGGGTTTAGGGTTTAGGGTTTAGGGTTTAGGGTTTAGGGTTTAGGGTTTAGGGTTTAGGGTTTAGGGTTTAGGGTTTAGGGTTTAGGGTTTAGGGTTTAGGGTTTAGGGTTTAGGGTTTAGGGTTTAGGGTTTAGGGTTTAGGGTTTAGGGTTTAGGGTTTAGGGTTTAGGGTTTAGGGTTTAGGGTTTAGGGTTTAGGGTTTAGGGTTTAGGGTTTAGGGTTTAGGGTTTAGGGTTTAGGGTTTAGGGTTTAGGGTTTAGGGTTTAGGGTTTAGGGTTTAGGGTTTAGGGTTTAGGGTTTAGGGTTTAGGGTTTAGGGTTTAGGGTTTAGGGTTTAGGGTTTAGGGTTTAGGGTTTAGGGTTTAGGGTTTAGGGTTTAGGGTTTAGGGTTTAGGGTTTAGGGTTTAGGGTTTAGGGTTTAGGGTTTAGGGTTTAGGGTTTAGGGTTTAGGGTTTAGGGTTTAGGGTTTAGGGTTTAGGGTTTAGGGTTTAGGGTTTAGGGTTTAGGGTTTAGGGTTTAGGGTTTAGGGTTTAGGGTTTAGGGTTTAGGGTTTAGGGTTTAGGGTTTAGGGTTTAGGGTTTAGGGTTTAGGGTTTAGGGTTTAGGGTTTAGGGTTTAGGGTTTAGGGTTTAGGGTTTAGGGTTTAGGGTTTAGGGTTTAGGGTTTAGGGTTTAGGGTTTAGGGTTTAGGGTTTAGGGTTTAGGGTTTAGGGTTTAGGGTTTAGGGTTTAGGGTTTAGGGTTTAGGGTTTAGGGTTTAGGGTTTAGGGTTTAGGGTTTAGGGTTTAGGGTTTAGGGTTTAGGGTTTAGGGTTTAGGGTTTAGGGTTTAGGGTTTAGGGTTTAGGGTTTAGGGTTTAGGGTTTAGGGTTTAGGGTTTAGGGTTTAGGGTTTAGGGTTTAGGGTTTAGGGTTTAGGGTTTAGGGTTTAGGGTTTAGGGTTTAGGGTTTAGGGTTTAGGGTTTAGGGTTTAGGGTTTAGGGTTTAGGGTTTAGGGTTTAGGGTTTAGGGTTTAGGGTTTAGGGTTTAGGGTTTAGGGTTTAGGGTTTAGGGTTTAGGGTTTAGGGTTTAGGGTTTAGGGTTTAGGGTTTAGGGTTTAGGGTTTAGGGTTTAGGGTTTAGGGTTTAGGGTTTAGGGTTTAGGGTTTAGGGTTTAGGGTTTAGGGTTTAGGGTTTAGGGTTTAGGGTTTAGGGTTTAGGGTTTAGGGTTTAGGGTTTAGGGTTTAGGGTTTAGGGTTTAGGGTTTAGGGTTTAGGGTTTAGGGTTTAGGGTTTAGGGTTTAGGGTTTAGGGTTTAGGGTTTAGGGTTTAGGGTTTAGGGTTTAGGGTTTAGGGTTTAGGGTTTAGGGTTTAGGGTTTAGGGTTTAGGGTTTAGGGTTTAGGGTTTAGGGTTTAGGGTTTAGGGTTTAGGGTTTAGGGTTTAGGGTTTAGGGTTTAGGGTTTAGGGTTTAGGGTTTAGGGTTTAGGGTTTAGGGTTTAGGGTTTAGGGTTTAGGGTTTAGGGTTTAGGGTTTAGGGTTTAGGGTTTAGGGTTTAGGGTTTAGGGTTTAGGGTTTAGGGTTTAGGGTTTAGGGTTTAGGGTTTAGGGTTTAGGGTTTAGGGTTTAGGGTTTAGGGTTTAGGGTTTAGGGTTTAGGGTTTAGGGTTTAGGGTTTAGGGTTTAGGGTTTAGGGTTTAGGGTTTAGGGTTTAGGGTTTAGGGTTTAGGGTTTAGGGTTTAGGGTTTAGGGTTTAGGGTTTAGGGTTTAGGGTTTAGGGTTTAGGGTTTAGGGTTTAGGGTTTAGGGTTTAGGGTTTAGGGTTTAGGGTTTAGGGTTTAGGGTTTAGGGTTTAGGGTTTAGGGTTTAGGGTTTAGGGTTTAGGGTTTAGGGTTTAGGGTTTAGGGTTTAGGGTTTAGGGTTTAGGGTTTAGGGTTTAGGGTTTAGGGTTTAGGGTTTAGGGTTTAGGGTTTAGGGTTTAGGGTTTAGGGTTTAGGGTTTAGGGTTTAGGGTTTAGGGTTTAGGGTTTAGGGTTTAGGGTTTAGGGTTTAGGGTTTAGGGTTTAGGGTTTAGGGTTTAGGGTTTAGGGTTTAGGGTTTAGGGTTTAGGGTTTAGGGTTTAGGGTTTAGGGTTTAGGGTTTAGGGTTTAGGGTTTAGGGTTTAGGGTTTAGGGTTTAGGGTTTAGGGTTTAGGGTTTAGGGTTTAGGGTTTAGGGTTTAGGGTTTAGGGTTTAGGGTTTAGGGTTTAGGGTTTAGGGTTTAGGGTTTAGGGTTTAGGGTTTAGGGTTTAGGGTTTAGGGTTTAGGGTTTAGGGTTTAGGGTTTAGGGTTTAGGGTTTAGGGTTTAGGGTTTAGGGTTTAGGGTTTAGGGTTTAGGGTTTAGGGTTTAGGGTTTAGGGTTTAGGGTTTAGGGTTTAGGGTTTAGGGTTTAGGGTTTAGGGTTTAGGGTTTAGGGTTTAGGGTTTAGGGTTTAGGGTTTAGGGTTTAGGGTTTAGGGTTTAGGGTTTAGGGTTTAGGGTTTAGGGTTTAGGGTTTAGGGTTTAGGGTTTAGGGTTTAGGGTTTAGGGTTTAGGGTTTAGGGTTTAGGGTTTAGGGTTTAGGGTTTAGGGTTTAGGGTTTAGGGTTTAGGGTTTAGGGTTTAGGGTTTAGGGTTTAGGGTTTAGGGTTTAGGGTTTAGG